>NW_015164182.1:553351-560515 GCF_001447785.1 Gekko japonicus | reverse complement strand
AGTGGAGCCTGAGCAGTGGGTGTTGCCTTCTGACACACTTCCGGTGATGTCAGGGGGTGTGGCATATGCAAATAAGTTATGCTAATGAGTTATGCTAATGAGCTCCTGCACCTCTTTTTCTACGAAATGACCCCTGACCACCATACTGCCTGCCAACATTTTTCCTGGCGCCAAGTGCTTTTAGAAAGTGGGTGGGCCATGTGGGCTTCCTGCCTGGTAGGACTTCTGAGTAGCCATTGGACATCTGATTGGCTGTTAGGATTGCCCGCTCTGGGTTGGGAAATACATGGAGATTTGGGGGGTGGAGCCTAAGGAGGGTGGGGTTTGGGGAGGGGAGGGAATTAAATGGGGTATAATACCATAGAGTCCACCTTCCAAAGCAGCCATTTTGTACAGGTGAACTGATATCCAGTGGGAGATCTCCAGCCGTTACCTGGAGGTTGCCAACCCTATTGGTCATGTAGATTAAAATAATACCGTTTCAGTGGCAGCTGCCACCACAGTGGTAGTTACAGTCTCCCTTTCACTCCTCTTGTCCCTGACACTTGGGCTTCCAGTCTCTCTGTGTGTGTTCACCTCTTGTGGCAGCCAATTTGTGGCAAACTCCGCCTCCTGTTGCAGCCATCTTGTGGTTGCATCCACCCCGTGTCAGAATTCCAAAGGTTCCCACAGGCGCAAAAATGCTGGGGACCACTGGACCTGGTCTATACCTGCCTGATGCTCTGAAGTTAAAACCTGAAGAGGGCTTGCTTTTTCAAGCTAAATAAACAGCCACAGGCTTAGGGGGCTCTGCATTCAAATTCAAAATCAAATGCAAACTTTCAGAGCACACAAGAGAAAAAATGATCGGCTCAGAGGAACTCACCCACCACTGTTTCTGAATGAGTCAGGAGACACCTAAGGACAGCAACAAATAGGAGATCTCAGATAGGATCCTTAGTGGGTTTTTAAAAAGGGCCAAACAGCTGCCAGAAGAACCTGAACTGAGTCAGGGATGCAGTATCGGTAGTGGAACCCTTTCCTCCACGATATTTTGCAAATGTAAATCATCTTCCAGAGATGTTGTTGTGTGACCCTATGTGGCAAAACGTTGGCTCAAAACCAGACAGGATAAATACCATGCATTTCCTTCCACTGATCAAATGCAAACTGCCAGTCTGTGCAGCCTCAATTTGCCGCAGCGGTTAGCATTTTAAAGGGGGAAATCGGTTTGAAAGGACTTTTAAAAAATAGAGTGGGGAAGCCAGCTTCTAATAGCAAAAAGACTGGAGCCAGTCAACCTAAATTGGTCTGCAGGGCTCAGTACTGTCTCCTCTGTGGCACTCCAGGTTCTGGGGCAAGGCGGCTTCATTCTTAGCACCTCCTCCCTGAGATCCTTTAACTAGGTTCTTGCCAGGGATTGAACCAGGAACCCTCTGCTTGCAAACCCTATGGCCTATCGATAACATGTTGCATTTCCTAACAAGGAAACATCTATTTCAAGAGTAGAATTAAGCTGAGCAAGCTGTGCAGAGGGGAAAGCATTTGATCATGTACACTTTCTTCCTATTATGGTTTTCTTGTATGATGATGGTGGGGATGATGATGTAGAAATTTTGTATGTGTTTATCTATTTACAAAAAGAGTGTATGAATATTTTTGGAAGGAAAAAATATCATAGGCCCGGTCACATGGGAGGTTTTGCCCCGGAAGAGGGACGGATCGGGGGCGCATCAAACGGGCGCGATCACACCGCAACATCTGGGAAGCGGCGTGCACCCGTCCCCGATCTGTCCCTTCAGGTTGATAACGTGCAGCAAAAAAGAACCTACAAAAGAGCAGTACCTACCTGAAATGCTGCAGCAAGGGTGGCCGTGGGATCGCCGGCGCGCCCGTCTTCAGGAGCATTCGAGACTCCCGGCCGAACTGTGCATGCGCGCACATGCGCAGCCGGCTGCTCCTTGCGCTCCCCCCCCCCCGGCATCTAATTGTGCCGCAACTGCGTGGCGGCTCGGGGGATCTGTCTGATCCCGTTGCCGTGCGTCTATTTTGCTGTGGCTCAGAAAAGCCGCGCTTTGGCCGTGCTCCCCCCCCCCGTGTGACCGGGGCCATAATTGATTATTTTGATTAGTGTCTAATATCACAGTTTTTTCCCTATTGCTGAGGTGTCTGTCTTGGGCCACTCTGAGCCTTTCTGTCCTAAAAAGCCCTTGCTGTCTTAGTCCTATCAAACGTGGGGGTGGGGTAGGAACATTCCATGACTAACTCAGCATTAGGCCTGGGTGGTAGGAAGCAGGAGCAGAATCAGGCCATCTCCCAGGCAAGGCCAGCTTCAAAGCTGAATCTGAGGACAGAAACTTTGCATGTTTGTTCCCACCCCCAACAGGATCAGCTAGGATGGGGGCTTCTTCCCTCTGTGAAAGACACTGTGCCATTTAGCAATGTGTTGTGCCAGTTCTCCTGGAGGAAATGGCTCCTTTGAAGGGTGGGCGCTATGGCATTATACCACACTGAGGTATCTCCCCTTCCGAAATCCTCCCCTCCCCAGGCTCCACCCATCAATCTCTAGGAATTTCCCACCCCAGAATTGGTAGCACTCGTCTGCCTCCATTCATGCAGCGGCTGTCTGGCTCCAAGATGGGTCACCTCGGGACTGGCCAACAGTGACATGGGGCCTCTTTGTGCCACACTCCCAAATGGGGCAGCAAAAAGAGTTGATCCAGCCCCTCCGCAGTCCAGGCACAATTCTGTGTTTCGATGTCAGATAGCAGCTTGAAAAGATGCTATGTTGAATGGAACAATCAGCTTTGTTCATTGAAACTCCGAACAAAAGTTTGTGCACAGGATAAAGAACAACCCACTACATTTCCAATCAGAGGCCCAGCCCAATCCCCTACACCCTTTTCAAGAAGGCTAGGAGCAAGTGGCACCTCTGAAACATCATGCTTTAATAGGCATATGGTGGAGAAAAACTACAAGCAGACACACCTGCCGCACCCACAACTGCTACTCTGATAGTACTAGGATATTCAGAATCTGATTAGCAAAATGTGCGATCCAACTGGTGCGGGAAGGAAAATGGGCAGGTAAGTTCCAGTGAGTGCTGCTGGAGCTGTGCTGTGCAAGGGAACGTTCTTTTTAGGGTTTTGTACAGTCTCGCCACTGGGTTGCCAGCTCCAGCTTGGGAGATGCCTCCTCACCAATGACTGTAGCTTGTTATTTGCCATGTCCCAACAGAATTCCCATGGCTCAGCTGGGCACCCCTTCCTACGGCAGCCACTTCACTCCTCCTTTCTCAGCCCTGATGTAATACCTGCCCCTGCCCCCTCGTTTCTTACAACTGCTACCACCCGTGCTCTTAGCACATTTGGGCTCATCATCCATGGGGTCGCGAAGAGTCGGACTCGACTGTACGACTGAACAACAACAACAACTGCAGGGTTTGGTTCTCTGGCCAAGCCACACAAGTGACCGTATGGGGTGGCACCAGTGCTTCCTCAGGAGTCAGCACACTTTCAGCCATCAGCTGTGTGCCTAGGGGCATGGCATTACCTTCTGGGACCACACCACTGCTGGCTACCATGTCCTTTGCTTAGGGCAACAAAATGCCTTGACCTGGTCCTGTTCACCTGCCACCTTCATCCCCGGCTTTTCTTCCGCAGAACTGCCTGTGCCAATGGGGTGCTAGGAAGGGAAACTTGTCGCACTCAAATGTTGCCTGTTTGGGCTTTTCCACAGGTTTTGCTGCCACTTGGCTTCTTAACTGCATCATCCCCCCATCCCCTGTCCCCCAAGTATTGTTTTCCGGATGTTGCTCTTTGAGTTAAAGTTTGTCCCATGTTTTCTTCAGGAAAACCCTTACAACGTGCCACTTGAGGCATTTGCTGATTGGATTGGGGATGGCCTGTCTCTCCAGCTCATTCCCCAAAAACAAGGGTTGCCAGCCTCCAGGTGGGGCCTGGAGATCTCCCAGAATTACAACTTCCAAATGACAGAGATCAGTTCCTCTAGAGAAAATGGCTGCTTTGGAACCTGGAGGGTGGACTCTATGGCATTACATCCCAATGAAGTCCCTCCCCTCTACATTGTCAGCCCCAGGTTGGGAAATACCTGGGGATTTTGGGGGTGAAATCTGAGGAGGGTGGGGTTTGGAGAGGGAAGGGACTTCAATGGGGTATAATGCCATAGAGTCCAACTTCCAAACCATTTACTCCAGGTGAACCGATCTCTGTTGCCTTGAGATCAGTTGTAATAGCAGAAGATCTCCAGCTACCACCTGGAAGTTGGCAACCCTACTACCCTCTCCAAATCCCACCTTTCACCCCCAAAATCTCCAGGTATTTCCCAACCTGGAGATGGCAACCCTACAAAAGTCCTGTCCCCATTCAATGCTGGCCACTAGCCTTCAGTGGACAGGGGGAAGGCCCTTGTCACCCCAAGCAATGCTGCAAGGATTTGGCTTGGACCTGCCTGATGCTGGTCCAGGCCCAGAGGAAGAGATGCTGGTTGCTTCTCATGGCTTTAAAGGAGTGAAACCTCTGCAATGCATCAAGGCCCTTTGCCTCATGCCACCTCTAGCAGTCACCCAGGTGGCTTGGCTTGAGAACCAACCCCGGGACAGAGACATGCCTGTTCCTCGTGAAAGCATGTGAGGGCAAAAGGAAGCCTGGCCTGGGACGCAGCCCCTTAGCAGAGGGAGAAACGCCGTGAGTTGATATTCATGCGCGTGACCCCAATGTGTTTGAGGGGCATGGAGAGCAAGAAGGCAGCCTTTGGTGGAATGTTGCACAGCAGGTCAGAGTCCTCTTCGCAGTCCTCCAGCCCAAAGGTGGCGTCATCCAGCATCTCCTTGTGTTCGTGGCAGGCCTGCTCCACCTTCAGCCGGTGAATCTGGCCACGCAGGCCCATGAGTTGCCGGGCCAGCTGGTGGTCCAGGGCCTTCATCTCCCGCTGGAGAAGAGTGGAAAGAGAGGGTGAGGATGCAAGGGCTACATACCAGGGTTGATTCCAGGCAGAAACGTATGTTTTCCCAACCCTCACCCCGCCACAACAAAACCACATGACAGAATACCAAGTATATAAATAACTTAAAAATTGATTTGGGAATGTCAAGCCGGTGAAGACTTATTTTTCTTCTGTTTGATGTTCCCACACAAATTCTTATTAGCCCTTCTTCTCTGCTTGTGTGTTTTTATGCACATGTTTGCCCTGAACTAGATGGCCTAGGCTAGCCTGATCTCCTCAGATCTTGGAAGCTAAGCAGGGTCAAGCCTGGTTAGTACTTGGATAGATTATCATGGAAAACCAAGGTTGCTGTGCAGAGGGAGGCAATGGCAAACCACCTCTGAACGTCTCTTGCCTTGGAAACCCCACAAGGGGTCACCACAAGACAGTCAAATACAATGCGACATTGTGGCACTTTCCACCACCATGTATGTTTATATTTTTATGTGTTTATATTATGTTTCATATATTCTAAATTGTGTGTGTCCGTGTATGTACATATGTTAAATGCGTTTTCATTATTGAACTGTTCGAAATGTTTAACATTTGCCACCTTGGAGCCCTGAATGAGGTGGAAAGGTGACATAGAAGGTTTTTTAATAAATAAAAACACATGTATATGGCAAACACAAAACAGCAAATTAACAGCAGATACTGGAAATTGCATTAACTCCTTCCTAAGAATTCCCTTGTGCCATTATTATAATTGATACTTTTTGTGCTCACTTTAATACATTAATTGTTTCTCTTTGTTCTTTCTCATTAAGAGCTGGATTTTTTTAAAATTGAGAAATGCAATCAGAATGCACACCCAGCTTACTTTTAGCAGCTTTCAGAACAAGCTATTTTATCATTCCTTCTGAAAAACAGGTAGAAGGTTGTTGGCCTGCAAGGCTGTTGTGAAGTTGAATGTCATAGGGATTGTGAAGTGTTTGGGGGCAACCACTCTCCCCCCATCCATCAAGGACAATCCCAAGAAACAATGGTTGTAAAGAATACCAGTCAGAATGGATATAGTGCTTTAGAATTATCAAAGGAATCCATATTCAATAGCTCAGCAATCTTCACAACAACCCCATAAGGTAGCTTGGTATTATTAACATCATCATAATCCACAGACTGCAGCAGGGAGGGGGTGGTTGAGTGATGCAGAGAGTCACCCTGTGAGTTCACAGTTGAGGTGACATTTGAATTAGAGACTCAGGAACTCAGATTCTTAGCTACTCCAGCACAGACAAATTCCAGGGGGGTAGCTGTGCTTGTCTGCTTCAACCAAAGGAACAAAGTCTTGTGGCACCTTAAATGCTACTGAATGCACTGGGGCAGAAACTTCTGGCTCAGGAAAAGGTCTGCCACAATAAATATGTTAGTTTAAGTGCCACGGGATTCTTTGCCGCAGCTGAAACTAATTTTTGGCTAACCATCAGCAAGGTGAGGAATACACATCAGGTGATGCTTGGCTTGACCAACAGGAGTGATTCTCCTGCTTGGTGCTCCATACCTTCTTGAGTCTGGAGCCGGGGAGTTCCATACTTTCCTTTTTGGATCTGGGGCTCCTTTCTACTGCCCTTGGGAGGCCACATTCTTTTTCCCTGTCCCATCAGTACTTACCAGTTCCACCCGGAGCCATTCCAAGGCATCATCAATGGTGGGGAACCCACAAATGGTCTTCAGCGGCTCCTGGGTCTGGGGCCTCTCCTCCTCCACCTCTCTGGTCTGCTTTTCTTTCAAGGTTTGGAGGGCTCCATCCTTCAGGCTGTTTCTCCAGGACGGGCTCTGTACCCGGGCCTTCCACTCCAGGTAGGAAGGACGGCGTGTTTGCAACTTCAGCTTCACTGTCAAGGCCTTGACACTGTCCAGGTTCTCCTCCTCCGAATTGGACTCCTCTTCCCCCAGCTCCTTGAACCTCACCAGGGACATAGCAGAGGTGTGCGGGGGCAAATGACAAACTGACTCACGGTCTTTTGATTGGGCATATATATATGTGTGCGTGTATGCGTGCGTACATATACAAAAGCTGTTTATTCTTGGAACAATAAAGCTCTTGGAATTTAAAAAAAAGCAGGAACTTTAATTATCCAGAGACTTAAAAAAAAAAACCTGTATTATTGTCTCCAGCTAGGAGGAGACACCCTGTTCTTTGAAAGGAAGTTTCAGCAAGGACATGCAAGCCAGAAAGAG
>NW_015164182.1:516946-553317 GCF_001447785.1 Gekko japonicus | reverse complement strand
AACTCTGGTATCAGTGGAGAAAGGACATTGACCCTCCACCCATGTATGAAATGGAGGCAGGGTTGAAAAGTCACTTCAGTGGTTTAGGGGCACTTTTATATCAAATAAATCCCTTCCTTTACCTGTATGGATTATAATACAGGAAAGGAAAGCCCCAGCACCACTTGCTGACTCGTTAGAGAACAGCAACTTAGGGATTTCAATGTAGCTTAATGCTCTTCACGTACATCTAACGCTCTTTGAATTACATATCCATCTTGATCATATGTAATGTGTGAACCAGCAGCATTTCCCATTATCATGTTGGCTGGGGAAAGTGCTGCCATAGTTTTAGAAATGAAACAATCAAACTACATACAACAGTGATATGATTAATACATTTAGTGTAAATAGTCATAAGTATTTCATAGGTAGTGTTAACATCCTTTCTATCATTACAAAGAGAAGGTAAAGTGCCTGTGCCAAGTGTCTTGAAAGACTTCCCTGTTGCATAATCAATTCATGTCCTGTTGCATAAGCCCTGTTGCATAATCAATTCATGTCCATATTTCACTTGCGTACTACATTCCCTGTGTCTCCACCATGGCTGTGGGCGATGTTCCCTCTAAGCTGTTGAGTCTTGTGAGCAAAAATGTTACTTTGTGAGCGACTGGCATTAAAGTTGTGAGCGAGCGATTTGGCTACTGCATAAACTAGTTGGCTCTGGGGCCCTCCTTCCTGAGCTAAGACAAAAATGTGTGAGCCGGAGGCTAAAAAACTGTGAGCTAGCTCACACTAACTCAGCTTAGAGGGAACACTGGCTGTGGGTTGCTTTGCCAGTTTGCACAATAGGTTTCCACATGTGAAGTCCTTAGCTTAGGTGACTTTTGAGAAAGGGTTGTGGGCACCACCATCGGCTAGGTGACAGCAGCCTGGCCTTGCTGCCCAGGCAATTTGGAGCTGGATGAGTTGGGAGTTTTTCCAGGAGGGGGCTGCTAGGAAAAGGCCCCATCCACCTTCCTCAAACACATGGGTAGGCACCAGGAGAAGCTCTCTTGGCTACATTAGTGCCCACAGGCGCCACATTGGGGATCAGTGGACTAGACAGACCTTGGCATACATCTAGCAAAATGATTCTTGCAGGAATGTAAAACAAACCAGAAGTCCAGTAGCACCTTAGAGCAGGGGTCACCAACATTTTAGAGCCTGCAGCCACATTTGAAATGTTGAGAGGGGGTGGTGAGTGCCACCCCAAAAACAGATTCCACAGATGCTGAAGTCAAGCACCAAACAGATTCTGCAGGAGGTGGAGCCAAATGGAATGCCTCCCTCTTCACACCTCGTAGGAAGAAGAAAAGCCTGAAGAAGGGAACGGAGCCACACACTGAAGAGAAACCCAGGTGCTTAACAATCCTCCTGATCCTCCAGTAGAAAACCCTTGCATTTGAATGAGGGCAGCCAGTAACAAGCCCTGTCTTACAATGGTCCCGCTCACTTTCTGAAAAGCTTCTGAAAAGCAAAGTCCTAATGGGTACCACTACGCACCACATTGGGGAACCCACCCTTAGAGGCTAAAAGAATTGCTTCTAACATTATCCTTGGAATAAATTCTGTTAGCCTCTGTGGTGCCACAGGACTGACGCCTTTTTTATTTTGCTGCCACAGACTAACCCATCTGGAAGTGTGGAAAGGTAGGAGAGATTCCTGAACACAGCCCCCAGTTTGGGATGCAAACTGTGGGGGGGGGAATCCCATGCAATTATCTGAGTAAAAAAACTCTGGCTAGGCTAGTTTGTACAATGGATCAGAGGGTGGGAAAGGTTGCTTTCTACTCCCCACAGACAGGGGAAGGGTAATTGAAATCCCATGCTCAGCAGGCGAGCATGATCCACAGAGGCCTGCTGAAGTGCTACAGCTCCCATAAGAAGCCCCACGTAGTAGAGCTCTCATTGGTCACGTACCTCCAGCTGGGCTTTGGGGCATCTGGCCAAGTCATTTTTAAACTTATTTGTTGCTGCAGCACAGCTGCATTGCATTTAAGGTGGAGCAGACATTCTGGACTGGACAGACAGGGATCAAATAAGGAGATCATCCTGGTGAGATCATCTGGAGTGAGATCTATCTGTCCTAGGCCTTTGGCCCTAGTTCCCTTCTAACCCTCCCTGCTTCAAACTGACAATCAAACGTCAGTAAAATGGAAATATTTCAACCCAACTAACACTCTGGAGTGGTTGGCTGTCCTGGCTGATGTGAAAACAAGACCCCTTCTGGGAGCCTGTAAGGATCTGAAATAAGGGCAACCTTCCCCTTCCTCTTCTCAACTGTATCTGCAATGGATTATCAAAAGGCATTCTGCCAACATGGATGTACATGTTTAAGACTGCCTTTCTCCTGGTAAGAGAAAGGGACAGGCATGGAGCGAGTAAAAAAGGTTATGCTCCTATTCTCCAGCCTTCAGAGATGAACCCTCTCCTGTGAAACACGGATCTAGAGCCTTCATGCTTCTTTTTCTACCAATGTGCAGACACACAAATATTCCCTCCAGGGAAGGAGCATCCATGTGAACTATCTTAAGAGGTGGCCCAGCACACAGTTATCATGTAGAAAGGTTCAGCCATTCCAGCCTGCACAAGAGGGAGAGATCCTTCCACTTCTATGGGGCTGCAGCTGATTGTGGTAGTTCTGTGGTGATAAGGCGGCTCTCTGCACATGCCCAGAGGTAAGCTCAAGCCTTGGCATTGAAAACCAGTCCAAGTGATCTTAAAAAAACAAACCCTGTGTCTCACAGAAACTGCTGACATTTGAACACACACGAACACACATGATTCTCATGGGTGACTCCTGGTTATACAAAGATTCAGATGCTGACTGCTGCGGGCACATAAGCACAAGAGAAGGCATGTGTTTGCATTTATTTTATTTATATCCCACTTTTATCCCCAGTTGGGACTCAAAGCAGCTTAGAACATCATTCTCCCCCCTCCATTTTCTCAAAAACCCTGTGAGGTAGGCCAGGCTGAGAGTTTGTGATGGGCCCAAAGTCACCCAGTGAGCTTCCATAGCAGAAGACGAAGTGGAGGTTCAACCCTTGGTCTTCCAGCATCCTACTCTTACACTTAATCCACTACACCAGGCCAGATTTTTTTCCTAGTCAGTTGGTAACACTAAATGGTGGCTCCCTCTCCTGGTGTATTGTGGTAAAGGCTCATTTCCTCAAATCATGGGGCATGATTGCTCAGGCAAAGCCTCATGGGGGATGTCACCTGTCTCTGCTCCTGTGGCCGATTGCAGTGGCTTACATTCTGTGGGGTGGACACAGGGGGCTGAGGAGCTAGTTCTGATGCCTTCAGTTCCATCCACGAAGCTTGAGAACTACAGGAGAGAGGCCTTGGTTTGACTCACTCATTTTCAAGAAGTTAGATCTTGTGGTTCTGGAGGAGCTGGGCCACACTGGTGTATAACAGCCTCAGCCACAGATGCCTGCCCAGCCTGCTTGTGGGTCCATTTTAAATTGCCTCCAAAGATGGTCTTCTTCTCTCAGGTGTTGAAATCTCAGTTTGCTCTTTATTACCCAGTGCTAATGGAGGAGCTTTCCTGAGAAGGTTCTTTTGCAAGAATTTTGCAGACTTGGCCAACCTGAAAAATCAGCAGTGGCTGAACATAGCCTAACTCAAACAGGACACAGTATCTTATTCCAAGACACTGAAAGGCTGGACAACACATCCAGTTACCATGTCAGATTACACAGGGAAGCCATTGAAATTCATAAATTCATAAACATAAACACAATTTCAACAGGAAGAGAGTTTATAAATAAATAGGGCATGGTTTCCAGTCCTGCAAAACTCAAAATGCTCTAAGGCTGCGGTCACACGGAGCATTAGCCACGCTACAGAGACGGATGATAGGCGGGTTTTCCGGGCGTGATCATACCGCAACATCTGGGAAGCGTAGAGTTCCCGTGGCGAACCCGAGGCTTCCCGGCGAAGATGCGGGGTAAAAAACTAGTACCTCCGAGGTACTAGTTTCTGGAAAACGCGGGACAAGGGCTGGCATCTGATCACGTTTCCAGTGGTAGTCCGTGGCATCCGGCGCCCACCCATGTCCCCTCGCAAACAGGTTTTTCCCCCCCAAGTCTCCACAGGATGCGCACAAGCACCCAACGGGGCATGCAAAAACTTTGGCTTAAAAAAAACCGACCCCGTTTGCCATGGCAGCGGCGCCCACCCATTGCTGGTGTGATCGTGCCGCACTGCTTTTTGCCGCACTGCAGGATCGTCATGTGATTGGCACCTCCCCCCTAACCATGGGACCTCGACGGGACGTTTGATTGCGCAGCTGCACGGAGCCTATATCTGACTACAGCACTACAGATAAGATTAGAATTTCAACAGCCAATCTATATGCTAAAGAACTTCCTCAGGAAACCTCCTCAATTAGCATGTCACAGCCTGGGAAACTCCTACAAGATAATGACTCTGTCCTACCCCACCTTCCTGAGTAGATAGAAATTACCTGCCTACCATTTTCCCTCTCACGTTGACACAGATTCTCCATCTTTCTGTGTTATACCTCTGAGGATGTCAGTCACAGCTGCTGGCAAAACGTCAGGTACTACAATGCCAAGACCATGGCCATACAGCCCGGAAAATCTACAACAACTAAGGAACTCCAGCCGTGAAAGCCTTTGACAACATATAGAGCATCTGTTTGGCATGCAGAAGGTCCCAGGTTCAATCCCCAGCATCTCTAGTTCAAAGGGCCAGGTGATGTGAAAAACCTCTGTCTGAGACACTGGATGCCCACTGCAGCTCTCTGAAGCTGGGTCTTCATTTCTGCCAGGGCTTGGCCTTGATGGCAGTTTTCAGTTTTTGATCATCTACTGGGCTGAGCTGTGGCGCTGTGGCTCAGTGGCAGAGCATCTGCTTGGCATGAAGAAGGTCCCAGGTTCAATTCCCACCACTGCCAGTTAAAAGGACCAGGGAATAGGTGATGTGGAAGATCTCTGCTTTAGACTCTGGAGAGCCACTGCCAGTCTGAGTGGGCAATACTTGCCTGGATGGACCAAAGGTCTGATGCAATGCCACACCCACACACATATGTAGAGTTACACCCTTGGAAGCCCACTAAAGTCAATGGACTTAAAGGATGTACTTCTCCTTAAGAATACAAGGTTAAGACTGCAGTCCTGGAGTAAGTTTACCCTGGACGTCAGTGTGATTTACTTCTGAGGAGGCATGCAAAGCCTTGGAGGGCTCCATCCCCTTGACTTCACAGCATGGCATAGAAAATGCTGGCTTGCTTTGGAGCGTGAAGCCCCTGCTCTTCCCAATGGGACTTAAGAACAGTGACACCTGGGCTGGATCAGGCCAGGCCCCGAGCTGGGGCTGCCATCCTCTAGGTGGGGCCTGGAGAGTTCCCTGAATTACAACCGATCTCCAGCTGACGGGGGAAATGGCGGTTTTGGAGGGTGGACTCTACGGCATTATACCCAGTTGAGGTCCCAACCCTCCCCAGGATCCACTCCCCCCCCCCCAAATCTCCAGGAATTTCTCCACCTGGAGCTGGCAACCTAAGATCTCAGGCTGGTTATGAGTCCCCTGCGTCCTGTTCGCTTGCTATGCTTCTCTTCCAAGCATCGTTTTCGCTCGCCCTCGGGCTTTCTCCACCACCACCACCTCCTCAGGCTCCCCGTTTCTCGAAGTTTGCCACGGGGCCTTCCACTCGCTCAGGCCCTCGACAGCCGGCCGCCTTCAAGGGCAGTGGACGCGTCGCCGGCAGGCGACCTTAAGCCCCACGTCTGTCCAGGGCCAGCTGGCCGCCTCTCCCCACCCGGGGCACGCGCAGTCCCCGGCGCTCCCCTGCACGAGCCGCGCTCCAGCACGCGAGCGGCTCCTCTCCGCGGCCAGCCGGCGCCCGTGGCACGCCGGCCCCCTCCGCCCGAGCCCGAGGGGAGCGATTGGTGAGCTCCGCCCCGCGAGATCCCTCGCAGAGCCTGGCCAGGCGACGGAGGGACGGACTGCCGATCCAGCAGGAAGGTAAGGGGAGAGGGTGGTCCTGACTTCATGTTCGAGGCAGGAAGTCTCCCTTCCGCTTGCTGGCATCTTCCCGTAGCGAGGGTAGGCGTGAGGCTATTTATTTATGGAGTACGTTTCTCTTCTGCCTGGGCGTCTCCTTCGCTGCTCTTGTATTTCATCCTCACCACAACCCTGGAAGGTAGGCTAGAGAAAGAGAGTGTGTGAGTCATGGGGGGGTTGCACCTAGGTCTCGCCAAGCCTAGCCTGGCACTCTAATCAGGAGGCCACATTGACTCTTGAGGGACCAAGGTGAGATGGCTAGGTGGTCTGATGCATTCTTAGGGCACCTTTCTCATCTTCCTTTTTATACTGACCAACCTCACAAGGTTGTTGTAGAGACTACTTCCAGGCTGGTATGATTTACAGCCTGCCAAACTGAATGCAGCTACACCATACTGGAGGCTTGCAGACTGCTCAGTGATCCTGCTGGCAGAGCCCTGAGCTGCTTGGCCTGCAGATTGACTGTTTGTGTCCCTGCAGTGAAAAGCATGGCAGACTGCAGTTAAAGGCACATGTGCATGACATTTTTCTGGTCAGTCGGCCACTGTATCCTCTAGCTTTGCTCCGGAGTCCACCAAGGACTTGACAAAACTTCTGTAGCTCACTGTGTGCACAGTATTGCCAAAAGTCATAAAGAACCTGCTGGGTTGTCATAATGAGGTGTCGTATGGCTTGGCATGTCACAGTGTGTGCAGCCCTGATGTATGTGAACTGCTTTGAACTGTCTAAAGTGCAGCATTCTCAATGTTGCCCTTACTTTCCTGGCCCTGCTCCGAAGCCTGGCACACAGAAATAGAAGAGGAGATGTGGAGTCTGCAGAGGTTTACCTGTCTCTTCATCTCTGTGAAAGGAAATGCTCACCCGTTTGTGGATTTTGCAATCCTCCTTGCAGTTTTAGAGTTTCCTGGACTTTGCAGCTTTTCTTCGCAAACCAACCCGTATTGTTGGTTGAGAAGTGAAGGCAAGTACAAGGGGGAAAAAACTGAACTGTGGATCACCTGTGCAAAGTGGAGAAATTTAAGGATCCTCCAGTGCAGCTACCTGAGATGAAACAATTCAGCCTGCAACCCACTTCCTCTTGCTGTGTCTCCATGCTAGGAAAAAGATCATGTGCCCAGTTGCTTATACTTGAGAGATTGCTTCAGAAGAGCACATCTTTCACGGGGGTGGAGGTTGGAAAAGTAAGAAGCAAAGCAAAGACAAAATCTGTCTTACTCATTTGGAAGTTTGGCTTCTGAAGCTAATTGTGACAGCACTAGGGAAGTTGGCATTTTTGCCTTCACCACAGTCTTTTGTGTTGGACATAGGTAGAAGAGAGAGAGAGGAACAGAGAGTGACAAGGGCTACTGGGTGAAAGGGGAGAGATGGAGAAACAGAGGCAAGGGACACTGGGTGGAGGGAGGGAGGGAGGGAGGGAGAGAGAGAGAGATGCTTCCTACGACTTCTTTGCCCTCCTTACTGGGAGTAATGTTGATCAGGATTCCTTCCCATATGTTTCTTATTTTCTTTCCAGAATGCTTAACCACAAACGTTAATATTCCTGTATGTTTAAAGGTTTCTTAAGTAAAACCATAGCAAATAGAGATAGTGCAGAATTTCAAAGTGGAGTCCAGAGAGGTCCAGCCACCAAGCCGGATGAAGCTCTCAACAAGTCTCCAAGAGTTCACAGAGAAATGCTCAGCAAGGCATGGAGTCAAATGGCCAGGCCCACAAAATACCATCCAAGGGCTGCTTCCCCCTCCATTACTGTCCCTTTCCCTCCTGTAGAATGTTGGGCTGTACAGGCAGCCCACTGAAACGAAGAGGAGAAGGTCTTTTGGCCATTCAAACCCAACCTCTAAATTGCTTTTTTGCTGCAGCCTGGCTCTGACAGGCACTTTTTTCTTGTCAGGGCTCCTGAGCTTTTGAAAAGCTGCAGCAGTAGCATCATCATTATGTTGGAGGGGAAGCTTCACCTGTTGACTTTCTACCCTTCAACCAGGACTTAAAGACCACCGGACCCTCTAAACGAAGACCTTATCTTTGGAGCCCCAAGGTTTGAATTCTGACCTGCTTTTTGAAGCAGAGATATTTCCTTTTTGCTAGGCTCTGGCTATTTATGTAAATCTGTTGGAGGGTCTCAGATTCTACTTCTGTTGAACAGTCTGCCAATAGCAACCAAGGGGCTGTGGAAAATGTGGGCTGCTTCAGCCCTGGCAGAGGGGCTTCATGTGTATGCCTATGCCAGAGGTAGCTTGTAGCAAAGATATTTCTGTCCCGGAACAGTGGAAGGTGAACAGATTTGAATTTGGATCCTCTTCACACATGGTGGAGTAGTCAGACAAGCCTGAGTCTCCACCCTGTGGGTCAGATGTAGCGCAATCTCCTGTGAGTGGTAGGTTCTCCTCAATTTCTGCATGTGCCATGTCGCATTAGGATCAGGATCACGTGCCGTTTTCCCAGCCTGAAACTGTCCCAGGCAGTGCTATCAGACCCAAACTGACTTGACATTAGAGACTCTTTTTGTTAGACCTTTTTTGTATTTAGAAAAGGATAACAGCTGCTTGGGGGGGGGGGGTTCAGATCAGGGCCAGGGAGGAGGAGAGGGCAGTTTCTTCAGACCAGCTCCTGGTCTCATGGAAAGAATAAGTTTGGACAAACAGGGGAGCCCGTCTTTATTCCTTTCCAGGCCTAATAGTGGCATTGGAGGGGGGGGGACAGTTTTGACTGGCAAAACTGTACTAGGGTGAAAGCATTAAAGTCCTTCTCTCATCTCCTGTGGCTGAGTGCAGTAGCTGCTTGCCATTCAGAGATGTGGAGAGTAACAAATCTATCAGAGTTGTATCTGTTTTGGCACTACAAGAGAGCGAAGGCTTACACCTTTTCAATGCTTTTTACATCTGTAGCCTGTGCAAGAGCTCAGAGTGAAAGCAGAGCTGAGTCTCTGCACAGCGGAATTCTATAGTCTGGCTTCTTGAGAAATAAATTCACATTTAGGCTTGTTACTTAGAAAAGAAATGCAAGTTCTTTACTGTAAGATAACTCAGTGCTGGATACGAAAGGCAGAGTAAAGGCTTCTAGCTAGCTATCTAAGATAGGATGAAAAGAGATTGTAGAAAGCACGTCCAGCCCTCATGGTGGACCGGGGGGAGGGGGGAAGGAGAGAAAGAGAGAAGCATTCTGGGTAACAAAGGCCAGAAAGCACACTCTCTGCACTTATATGAACTCTCTACTGCCCTCCACTGAGACACCAAAGTCTGTGCTAACATTAAGCAACATTGTACAGTCCATTCCCACCAACACAGAGAACCATTTACAACAGTCAGGATCAATGTTCCCTCTAAGCTGTAGAGTCCTGTGAGCAAAAATTCTACTTTGTGAGCTACTGGCATTAAAGTTGTGAGCAGGTGATTTGGCTACTGCATAAATTAGTGTGTTCTGGAGCCCTCCTTCCTGAGCCGAGACAAAAATGTGTGAGCCGGAGGCTGAAAAACTGTGAGCTAGCTCACACTAACTCAGCTTAGAGGGAACACTGGTCAGGATCACATATGGGAGGAGATGTGCTTTGCCCTTGCTGAACCCCAGTATCAGTTGCATCTCTCTTCTGCCACAGGTTCCTCTGGCCCAGACAGCCCTCTCTGGGTTCTCCTGGATCACCACACCACTGCACCTCCCAGCCATGGAGTTTGCCGAGTTGATCAAGACCGCCAAGGTGAACGACGTGGTGCTCACAAGCCCGGGACTTGTGCCAGTCAAAGGGACCCTCTGCATCACCAGCCACCACCTTCTTCTGTCATCCCAGGCAGGGGGAAACAGGGAGCAGAGCCAGATGGAACTCTGGCTCCTGATTCGTAATGTAGATGCTGTTGAGAAAAGGTAACACCCTACCCCCCCCCCAACACCTTAGTGGCAGAGGGGAACTGTGTTGGTCTGCAGTAGAACAGCTAGGTTGCGGTCACACATGCCAGAAAAAACAGGGGGGGATTGAGGCTATTTCTTCCGGAGGAATTTGACCCGCAGTTGCATGATCACACCTCCCTTTGAAGCTGCGGGCGCAGTCCGTCAGTGTGTTATCAGATGCAACTGCTGGTGAGTCAGGGTTTTTTGGTGCCGTTTTTTCCCCATGTGCTTAAACAAGGGATCGATGAATCGCACCTCCGCACTGAGGGCTCCCTATGGAGTTTGCGAGGATGCACATCCTGTGAAGGGGGGGGGAGACAACGGCAGGGAGTCAGGATGGCTTGATCAGATCATCCCAATGCCATGAGAGCGCACTGGAGCAATCAGACACGGGAAAGTCCGTCCATGGCCCGTCACAACCCATTTACTACCGGGTTTCCCCCGGTGTCTTTTAACTCCACTTCTGCAGCAGAGCAGAACGGGTTGCCAACGGCTGCGGGGCGCGTCCCAGATGTTGTTGTCTGATCGCGCCCTTTAAATCTGCCCAGCATTTGCACCTATGTTGGGTCTAATTGTGCGTATGATCACAGCCTTAGACTCTACTTCCAGTAGCACATTAGAAACCAACAAGATTTTTGGTGTATAGGTTTTTGAGAGTCAAAGCTGCCTTCATCAAGTAGTGGTTGTCTCCTTGTGAAAAGCGCAGATCTCAAACTGGGCTAATTTTCAGTATGTGGAGCCCAAGAATATACAAAGAACCCTGCTGGATCAGACCAGTCGTTCATCTAGTCCAGGATTGTCTTTCACACAGTGGCCAACCAGTTACTCTAGAGGGCTAACAACAGGGCATACAGGCTGAGGCCTTCTCCTGCGGTTGCCTCCTTGACACTGATATTCAGAAGTCTACTGCCTTTGAAGTTGGGGGGGGGGGGCTCCCTTTAGTGACTATGGCTAGTAGCTGTTGGTAGATGTGTATTTCATGAATCTGCCTAATCCCCCTTTAAAGCTGTCTGTGTTGGTGGCCATCAGTACATCTGGCAGTGAATTCCACATTTTAATCACTCATTGTTGAAAGAAGTATTTCCTTTTGTCTGTCCTGAATCTACTGCCCGTCAATGTCATTGGACACCTTTGAGTTCTAGTATTTGGGGAGACAAAGTTCTCTTTGCTCACTCTCTTTACCCTGCTCATAATTTTATGAACCTCTGATCATATCCCTCCAAGAAGCCTTGCAAAATGCAAGCACCAGGAAGGAAAAAAACCTTCAGCTGTTCAATTAATTCAGATTAGCCTTTTTTCCTTTAAAAAAATGTGATCTGATAGCTCAGATCTAAGGTCCTGCCAGCCAGCCTTCACTCACTTGCCTGCAACAGCCATCTAGACTTATCCTTTGTGCAGCCAATGCAAATATTAGCAGATAGATGGGCCCGAGTGTACCTTCCTCATGGGTCAAGCAGTTAAATCCAAAGTGGGGTACTTCTGAAGCAGGGGAAAGAGGCCAACTCTCCCTCCTCTCTGCTCTCTGTACCCTCTCCCTGCTCTCTGAACCCCAAAACAGCGGCTAACTTACTACTTTCTCCACCTCCAGTATTGCAACATTCTCTTCTTCTTTTCACAGCAGCCTGGCTTGCAGAAACTTTGTCTGATTTCTTTGGCTCAGGCTGCTAGCTGTGAAAGGTACAAGAGGGCAGTGGAGAGGTTGCAGCCCTTTATGAGTCTGCATGGTAAACTGTGGAAATCGTGCTGGGCTGTTTGTGTTCCTTTTGCAGACAGGCGGGATGCTTTGAATTCAGTAGCAGAGATTAAGACACTCACCCTTTACACCTGCTACTAACGTCTCTTCTTCTTTCCTTCCTGTGCCACCCCCCCAGTGTTCAGAATCTAAGCTGGTATCAAAGCCCCTGGACTAACGGCTCCCTCCAAGAGACCAGGTTTGCCTTTTAACCCTTTATCTACACTGCAGCCTCCCCTCATCCCTTCACTGTGTGACACTCGGAATTTTGCCACGTCTCTCAGCCTTACCTGCCTGCCCTTGAGCTTGCAGTGATGCTTACTCAGTTGGCAGAGAATTTCTGGAGCTTGCACCCCCCACACCTGCTTGGCACAGGCTTGCTTAGGAAGGGAGAAACATGTTCAAGCTGTTCCATGTTCTGTTGCCTACATGCTAGGAAGAGAGGGCAATATGGCAGACAGTGCCATCAAGTCGCAGCTGACTTATGGCAACCCTGTAGGGGTTTCAAGGCAAGAGACGAACAGAGGTGAGTTGCCATTGTCTGCCTCTGCATAGACACCCTAGACTGCCTTGTGGTCTCCTGTCCAAGTACTAACCGGGGCTGACCCTGCTTGTCTTCCAACAGCTGATGAGACTGAGCTAGCCTGGGACATCCAGGTCAGGGCGAGGACCATATGGGGGGAGCTTAATTTGAAGCATGGCTCCTCTGGGCAACCTACCACATTTTATTCCACCAAGACACTTCATCCGAAGAGGTGACTGGAAATCAGAAGTGGCCTCAAATCCATGGCCCTGGGAAAGGGAGCTGCAGGGGCCCGGCCCGGCTGAGGATGTTTTAGGTCCCTTCCCTTCCCTAACTAGATTTTTTTTCTTACCCTTTTCCTTACGAAGATATAAGGGGAGAAGTGGAGGCCATATTTTGCACAAGTGCTCAGCAAGACTTCAGACACATACTTTTGTTCATTGAAGGGGTGTGAATAGTACAGAAGATAAAACAGATGCACCCTCCAGAATAAGTTAAGTACAACCACAAAAAGGGGGGGGGGAGAGAAAAACAGAACACCGCATGAGAAAGGTAACCAAAAAGGCTGGAACAAAGAAAAAGAAAGTAAAATATAACCATACACATAGTACAAATGTACAGAACATTAGTATATAATTTAATAATACAATCAGAAGTTGTACCTGAGCTTTGGAGTTTTGAACCTTTCTGATTGGACCTAAGAAGATCCAGGGGCAAAAGAAATGTTTTGCATCTTGATGAGTTGCCCATGTTGTATCTCAAGAATATTTGATACCACATACTCAATGGGTGGACATCTCAGTGTGAGTAAGGTCCATTCTGTGTATGATGAGTTTTCTGTATATTATTGCTAAATTAATGGAGTGCTCAGTTTGACTTATGCCACTGAGGAAGGCCACGTGCTGAAACATGTTTGGTTTGGGTTCTTTCATATGGAGACAATATGTACTTTTAAACCTGTATTTATGTAAATGGACATTTGTCTTTATGTTGGGATTCGATACTTATATGTTGAACCACAGAACTATTGTTTTTAAATTACATTTTAGCACTTCTGATTGTAGTATTAAATTATATACTGATGTTTAACTTTCTCTTTCTGTCTTCCAACCTTTTTGGTTACCCTCCAGAATAAGTCCTGTAGGACTGCCTAACAGTGTTTGCCTTTCTTTGTGTGAAGGTGATCATCACCAGGATGGTTAAACAAGAGTAAAAGCACTTCACATGCATCTTTATGGGTGATGCATGCTTCTAGACCTCAGTGAGTCTCTCTAAACAAAGCAGAGGGTCAGTTGTTATTCTTCATGAGGTACTCTGAATTTAATAAGGTGTCGTGTGGTACAGGGAGAGAGTTTTTCTCCTTTAGGCAACTGTTGTACTTTCTCTTGGCCTCTCTGTCTCCCCCAGAAAGCTCATGTGATTTCCTGTCTGCTTCAACTGTGCAACCAGAGAGGGTTTAAAATGACACAGCTATCATACTCACCCCACCCATCACCTCTTCCTTTGCAAGAGCTTGAGCCCTTCCGCTTGCACACTGCAGGGTGATGAGTGTGTTACTGCAGGAGCTCATGGCCACAGTTTGTATTTGTTTCACACCCAATGGTCTGCCTATCCTGCATGAGGAAACAGGCCCCCAAACCCTCTTCCCTGCCCCCTCTGCACGAGCGCTCCCACTCACTTACTCCTCCTCTCAATGGTCTCCTGGCAGGCTTGCAAATGCTTCTGGCACCATCACTCTCAAATGCAAGGACCTGAAAATTCTGCACCTGGAGATCCCAGGCATGGAAGAATGCCTGAACATTGCCAGTTCCATTGAGGTGAGCAGCACGCCCTTTCTGTGTGGCTTCCTTTGAACATTGCCCAGGCAGGATTCATGGAAGAGAAGCACCTCTGAACATGTGCAGAATGGTCACCCATAATTGTAGCCAGTCTACATGTTTGGCACTCTGTCTCAGTAGTGGAGTGAGGAAGGCTTTTGCCAGCAGAAGGTCCCTGGTTCAATCCCTCGATATTAAAGGATTTCAGGTCCTAGGTGTGGGGAAAGAGACCTCTCTGCCTGAAACCCAGGCAGTCAGAGATAAGTTGGGAAATTCCAGCCCCAAGTTGGGAAATTCTTGGAGATTTGGGGGTGGAACCTGGGTAGGATGGGGTTTGAGAAAAGAAGGGACTGCAGGAGGGTGTAATGCCATAGAGTCATCCTTCTTCCCTGCCCCTTTTCTCCAGGGGAGCTGATCTTTGTTGTCTGGAGTTCTGGGAGTTCCCTCCTGGGAACTTAATTCCCAAGCACACATGGCTCAATTTGGTGTGTGAATGTAGCAAGTGGGAAGGAAGGAGCGCCAGCCTCCACCTCTCCCGTGCTGTTTTCCCAGTGTGAAGCCTCCAGGGAGCCTCTGTTTGCTCACTGGGGGAAACTTGTATGTACTGACGGATGCATGTGCGCTTACCCAACTGGGTAAACAGCAGCTTCCTTGGGGCTGAATCTGCCTCCCACTTTGGGGCGGGGGGGGGGGACAAAGCTGCATCTGTGCCAATGGGATTTGACAAGAGGCAGGATGTTGCAACGACCCTGACACTCCTCCAGGAAGCAGCTGCTTGCCCCACTGGAGGAAATAGCAGGTGTGGGGGCCTTTTGGGGTTAGCACACGCTGTATTTCCCCCCACCCTTGTCAGTTGGGCCAGCTGCTATTTAACAGCCAAAATGGTGGAGCTCCATTCCCTGAATGTCCAATATCCTGTTTGGTTTGAGAGTACACCTTTCCCCTCTCAAGTGCAGATTTGGATATCTTTTAGGACTCTGGCATCCTCTGCTGGAATCTGGTGATCTAAATGAGGCGGGGGCATTGTGAAACAGCTGCCTGAGCCCACCAGAGGGGCTTGCCTTGGCCTGTATCTTGGGGGTAAGAGGAGGCCGATGGTTCGGCAAGGTCCCGTGCTTGCCTTTTTGTTTGCTCAGCTCTAACCGGCCTTAATAGGCAGCCAGTGTTTGCCTAGCGATTTCCTTGTGGGGAAAGCAAACAGTAGCAGGACATCAGCATTAAAGGAACTGGTTTTCAGCTCGAGGCACACTTGGCTGGCATTTGCCTTGCCTGAGGAGAGCTGCAAGGGATTGGAACTTCCTTGAGAACAGTTTAGTCCCGTTTGAAACACTCCACAGGAGCCGATGTCAACGCTGGAGCTGTGCAGGGGTGGGGGATGAGATTCAGAGCATTAGACACTTACGTCCCTTGTATGTCCTCATGAGAGTAGCAGGCTTTCCTTAGAGGGCCACATGCTTGCATGGGGAGGGATAAGGAACCATGCAGGGCACTGCAACACATCCATGAGCACAGGAAGTAGCCTTATACTGAATCAGACCATTGGTCTATCCAGGCCAGTATTGTCTACTCCGACTGGCAGTGGCTCTCCAGGGTCTCAGGAAAAACTCTTTCATATCATCTACTGCCAGCTGGGATTGAACCTGGCACCTTCTGCATGTAAAGCAGATGCTCTACCACTGAGCCACAGCTCCACAAGCCCACCCATGCCACTGTCGGAGATGTAATTCATCCACCCATCTGATTTCTGAGATTCCCACCTCTTAATTGCAAGTATACCTTGGGACCTGGAAGGTTTGATGTTTTTAACATTAAGAAAAGGGTCAGCATCCAATAGGTAGCATCCTCTGACCCCCAAACCACACTCTGTCCTCCTGCAGATCACAGCAGACACTGGAGTTTTGCTGTCTTGGTTTTATGGTTTAGCACCACAATAGAAGCAAGGGAGATGGTTGCACAAAAACAGCAGGGACAGGACAGCATGAGAAAATCCCACAGTGGCCTCATCCCTCCAGGTGGCCATGGCAGTTCTGCCTTTCCAGCATGGCACCTCTGTGCCCCCACAGAGCTCTCATTCCAAGCATTGGAGCTGCCGAATCCTAGGCCAGAGGCTGGAGAGTGAGTTTCTGCTGCTTCCCACAGAGCTCTGTGCCTGTTGGAAGGAGTGCTTTGCTCAGCAATCTGCACAACTGCCTTCCTGTATTCTTGGCCTGGGGCGGGGGTGGGGAGCATGTTCCTGGGAGGCCCACAGGCCAGCAACGGGTCTGGGTAAGGCCTCAGATGTTTGCAGGGCTCATGCACCTTCCTTGTCTCCCCCAGGCCCTCTCCTCCGTTGAGTCCGTCATGATGACGTACCCCTTTTTCTATAGACCCCAAAGCATGAAGCTGGAAAATGGGTGGCAACTTTACCCACTTGAAAAATACTACCAGAAAATAGCCTCTGATGTGAGTAGTGGGGAATGAGACTTGATAGTGGGAAAACAGTGGGTCAGTGGCATCTCATAAAGTACGGGGCTGGACTGGGCGAAGCAACGTTGTAAATCCCCCAGTGCATTTTGTTCCCAGACAAAATCCCATGCAATCCTTTCCTCAACAGGCTCTAGAGAAGGGGTCCCCAACCTTTTTGAGCACCTTTGGAATCACTATCACAAAATGGCCACCATGGAAGGCAGAACAGACTACAAAATGGCTGCCACAGGAAGCAGAGCCACACACCCACACAGAGGAAGCCCAAGTGCTAGGGTTGCCATGTCCCCCTGGCCACTGGCAGGGGAGGGGAGGGTTGCCAGATTCAGATCGAGAAACTCCTGGAGTCTGGGGAGGACAGAGACTTCATTGGGGTCCAATGCCATAGAGTCTACTCTTAAAAACATCCATTTACTCCAGGGGAACTGATCTCTGTAGTCTGGAGATGAGCTGTGATTCCAGGAGATCCCCAGGTCCCACCTGGAGGCTGTGTTGGGAACAATTTAAAATAACCTTTTAAAAAAATATACTGGGAAAGAGAGAATAAAATCAACGCTGTGGTGGCAGCTACCCTTGAAGCAATGTTACTTTAATCTGCACATTTCCAGTGGCTAGTGAGCCGCCACACCAGGTTCCACCCTTTTAATGCAAACATTTGGCAGGTGCTGCCGTGGTGCCCACAGGCACCACCATTGGGGAACCCTTCTCTTGAGTTTAGGTGCAGAATAGGATTCTGTATCCCAGAAGCAGTTAATGCTAACCAAGGCTCCCCCCTCCCATGGCAAAGCAGTCTTTCCCCCCACTAGTTAGTCCCCGACCTGGGACTACCTGGTATGGCCAAGGCAACAAGGAACGAGTTTGATCCCAGTCTCCCTCCCAGACAGGCACCTGGAGGCTCTCTTCTGTCAACAAGGATTTTGCTGTCTGCCCCAGTTACCCCCAAGTGGTTATGGTGCCAGCTGCTGTTGATGACAGAGCCCTGAGAAAGAGTGCCAGCTTCCGCCAGGGGAGACGGTTTCCTGTCCTGAGCTATTATCACAAGAAGAATGGGACTGTGAGTCCAACATTTTGTTATCATTTCCTTCATTGCTTGCCTTTCTTCTTTCTGCAGACACCACAATATCCTTCCCTCGTCTTTGTGGTAGTGCTACAAAAACCAATTTAATCTGTACTATAACTGGACAGGAAAATGAATGAGATGGCAAAGACCAAGTTTGTTCTCCATCTTCACTGTCAAAGGTGAAGAAACGATGTGAGATACTAACAAGACTGGAGAATTATGCAGACATGATTAGTTTTTACATAGCTGAATGCAGAATGTTTGTCTCCTCTTCCACAATGACAGCCGCACACATGCTGTTTTGCTCTGGTAGGTGATGCTCCACAGCAGCCAGCCTCTCACTGGACCACACCGGAAGCGCTGCCGGGAGGACGAGCTGCTCTTGGGTGCTGTGCTGGAGCAAGGGGACCGCGGTTTCATCCTGGACACCCGCTCAGCACAGGCAGCCAAGCAGGCCCAGGTGATGGGTGGAGGCATAGAGCACCGGGCTGCCTATCCTTGCTGGAAGAGGCTGCACCAGCCCCTGGAGAGGTAAGCATACAGGATCTGACAGGGATGCAGGAGAAGCCCAGGAGCCAGTCACTGCTGCCACTGCTGCAGGTGCTAATTGGCATGGACCCAGCCAGTGGCAACAATAGCAGGTGAGCCCACAAGCTTTTGCCTTCATTGGCGATGCTTTGGGCCACTACCAGCTCCCTAGGGCAGTGGTCCACGTGGAATTCTCCTAGCAAGGTAAAGGGCTAGTCTAACACTGTGAACACACATTTGCATTTCCCTAGATTGGGGGTCTGTTGGGGATACAGTCATACTAAGCAGGGCACCACACAATTATTAACTGCAACCAAGCTACTGTGAAGGGGTATGTGTGCTGTGGTGACATGTGGCACCTCCCTTCCTGCAGACTTTTTCTCCAGCAGTCAAGTAAACATAAAGCTGCCTTTATCAGACTGTTGGTCCATTGTGGCCAGCATTGTCTACTCAGACTGGCAGCAGTTCTCCAGTGTCCTAGGGAAAGGTCTTTCACATCACCTACCTGCCTGATCCTCTTACCTGGAGATGCCAGGGACTGAACCTAGGACCTTTGCATGTCAAGCAGATGCTCTGCTTCTGAACCCTGGCCCCATCTGAAAGGAGCTCACCACTCTTGAGTCCAAGCATGCAAATCAGAAACAGCTCAACAGCGGCCAGGCCTTGGACTTCACACCCATCTTTCCACTGAAGAGATCCAAAGTACATTTTTCCCAGAAGGCACCTGGGGCAGGAGCCCAGGCAGCTCACCCTCTCTGACCATTGTCTCTCTTCCCCTTTCGCAGGGGCCGTCCCTTACAGGAAAGCTTCACCAGGCTGTTGGAGGCATGCCTTGATCCTTCCAATAGCATGGACCGCTGGCTGGCTAAGCTGGAAGCCTCTAAGTGGCTGTCCCACGTCAAGGAGGCACTGAAAGCCGCCTGTCTCGCAGCACAGTGCCTGGATAGGTAGGTCACTGGCTCTTCTTGAGAGCACCAACTGGATTGAGACCTGGGTTCAGAATGGCTCCAAGGAGGGCAGGGGCTCTTGGAGAATGGAAGGGAGATGGGCCCATAGTCAAAGCCCCAGGAGGAAGCACACCCTACCGTTCTGAGGGACATGCCCTTAAGCAGTGGGGTGGACCCAAATACAGGGTGGAGTCAAATTACTAGGAACCAATGGCTAGACAGATTGGGAAGACCACTGGCACTCACCAAGTAACCCAGTCGCTCTCTGTCAACCTAACCTAACCTAACCCATAGGGTTCTTGTGAGGAAAAAATGGCATTGCCCCATCCACAAGCTCTAGCCAGAGTTCTTCAGAAGGCTTGTGGGGCAG
This sequence comes from Gekko japonicus, assembly GCF_001447785.1. NCBI lineage: Eukaryota > Metazoa > Chordata > Lepidosauria > Squamata > Gekkonidae > Gekko > Gekko japonicus. The sequence continues at coordinate 533,942 of NW_015164182.1, read as the reverse complement.
CAGTGTCAGGAATGAATGCTGTGGTTTGCTTTCAGAGAAGAGGCTTGCGTCCTGGTGCATGGATATGAAGGAACAGATGCCACCCTACTGGTGACAGCGCTCGCTCAGGTCATCCTGGATCCTGAATGCAGAACTCTGGCTGGCTTCCAGGGGCTGATAGAGCGGGAATGGATCCAGGTACCTAAAAAAATTAAAAATAAAGGTAAAGCAGTGGGGACATATCTGAGGACTGCTGTTTCCTGTGTGTATCCCCACAGCCATGAGGACTAGCAACATGCCTTTAAAAAAAAGAAAATGAAGCCTGGGGAAATGGGTGCAGATGCCATCTCCCAAGGCCACATAATTTTTTTACCAGCCTGATCTGTTCTCTCAGGAAGAGCCAGCTCTGTAATGTACCTCTGCCTTGCTTTGCACAGGCTGGCCACCCATTCTCCCTCCGCTGCGCCCGCTCAGCCTATTCCCATGCCCGCCTCAGGCAGGAGGCTCCTGTGTTCCTCCTTTTCCTTGACTGCATCTGGCAACTCGGGCGCCAGTTCCCCTTCTCCCTGGAATTCAACGAGCGCCTCCTGCTGACCCTCTTTGAACACAGCTACGCCTCGCCCTATGGCACGTTCCTGTGCAATAATGAGCAAGAAAGGTGAGGTGGGAGCGGGTAGGCTAGGTCAGAGATGATGCTCCTGGGAAGCCCCTGGGAGTGGGAGGGGCTGGGTTTGATTGATGGCCCCTTGGTATTATCAGGACAGCCCATGAGTCTTAGGGAATGTACACTTATGCAGCCTTGCCTGCCAGTAACCTTCGGGGTCCAGTTCAGGGTGCTGCATTTGACTTTCGAACAAAAGCAGTTTGGGGCTTGCATTCTCAGCCTTCTCTGGTGTGGCCCCAGTTGTGGACCACCCCAATTTTTTGCCAGCAAGTCACTTATGATGACTGCGCATAAGGGTTTCAAAGCAAGAGAGAATCGAGTGGTTTGCTATTGCCTGGTGACTGGCCTCCCATTCAAATACTAACCAGGGCCGATTCCGCTTAGTTTCCAAGAGCTGATGAGACTGAACTAGCCTGGCCTAGCCAGATCAGGGCACTTTCTCCTTCCCCCAGAACTGAATGCGAGATGTCCAGCAAAAACATGATTTTTTGGCCAAAAGTTTTGATTGGTTCCCCCTGCAGGAAGCTCTGTGAAGTGAAGGAGAAGACTCATGCTCTCTGGCCCTGGCTGAACCGTGAAGGAGACAAATACAGGAATCCACTGTATGCATGCAACCCCCTGGTCATCTGGCCATCAGTGGAGCCCCAGAGTGTACTGCTCTGGCAAGGTATGATCCCCATTTACCCTTTGCCATCCTTTCTTTAAAATATGGACACAGATCTTTTAACCATGTGTGGAGAAACGCCATTTTATGGGTGTGTTTAAGTTGGTGCGGGCTGGATAGGAGACCATCAAACTCGAGGTAGGCCTTGGCCTAGTCTCCTCCTCATCCCCCCTCCTCTCCTGTCTCCAACCAGCAGTCTGAGGGCAGCTCCCTAGAGAGGACAGGAAGTCCAGCAAGGCTAGGAGATCTCTCCCCCAGAATGCTGCAGGAGGGAGAGCCAGTTCCTGGGTGGGAAACTGCGGTTTGATATATTATGGAGTTTTGGGTGGGAAGCCAGTTCAGTCAGCCATGAGAAGTCTGAAGCCAGTCAGATGGAATCTGCAGGAGGCAGGGGCCCTTGTGGGAGACATGCTGATACCACTTTCTCCAATGAATGAAATGAAGTAAAGTACCTGCCCTGCAAACCATCTAGACAGGGCACTGAGGGTAGGGAAGGGAGAGAGATGGAGCGGTTTTGTCGCCTTTATTTTGATTCTTCAGTTCACTGTTAATATGCCTGTAAATAGTTAAGTGCTTTCAAAATAAATCCTTCAACTGTTGAAGAAGTCCCTCTGTACCGCATAATTCCCCCAGCCGCTTGGACATGCTAGGGGTGGGGACTCCCTGAGGCAAAACAGCCAGTTGCCAACTCTCCAGGGGCACCCCGAAGATTGCTAGGAAGCCCCAAGGTGGGTTCCTAGCGACACCGGAGGGAGGTTAGGAGGCTGTCCCGCCTAACCAGAGCCCAAGACAGGGACAGTGGTGGCAGCAATACCCAGAGGCAGTGGAGAAAAACTGCCCCTTCAGGTGCCAAGTCAGGCAAAGGAGGGGTGGATAGAGCGGGGCCTGCCAGCTGACGCAGGACTGTTCTGCCACACCAGGCATAGAAATTCTTTCCCCAAAACCTGCTTTCCCCAGCCTATCTCGTTGTAGAACTTGAGCTGGAAATCCTTATTCTGTGTTTGGACTCTCCTGCCATCAGGGCCAGTAGGCTTCCAAAGTCTTTCCTGCGATCACCAGTATTTAACTTGTATCACTGCTTTTGTAAGCGATTTCAACTGTTAAGTTTTACTTTTGCAGATAGAGACGCATGGGACCATATGAAAAACTAAATTAATTGCAAGCCAAGAGGCTTGAGAGAACAGTTTATGGTTCTGCAAATGCTAGCTATATCAGATCATCAGATCATTTAAAATATTTGCAAACCCACCTTTCTCACACAGAGTGGGGTTCTGGAGTTTTGAGTCATTTTTAGATACATTTTGTGCCTTACCAGATAAATGTGTACCATTAAGATCCCTGCTGCAACTTGAAACAACACCTCTGGTAATGCTATTCTCTTTCTTGCATTCACATGATTGTTCCCTTCCAGGGGTTATAGGGTGGGATCCTTGAAGACCACCAACACCCGCAATGGGGAAATGAGGAAAAATTAACTGCTCCCTTTCCTACCCTCTTTTGGAAGTGGTGGTGATGGGGAAATGACCTTCTAACAACGTCTTCTGCAGGCTTATTCCTCCGCTGGATCCGTCCATCCCATTATCTAGATGAAGCCTGGGCAGAAATCCAGAAAATAGCAAGAAACAGCCAAGTCCACATGGAACAATCAAGTGATGCGCCACAAGAGCAGATTCCAGCACAGACCAATTCAGGAGCAGAAACCCAGTCCCTGGCCATCTAAAGTTGTCCATGGTCTGCTGTTCTCCCCGTCTTGAACACGGAAGCCCTCAAAGGCACAAAAATGAGACTTTGGCTTGGTGTGGGTCGCACAAGCCAGGCCATGAGCGTAACCCTGGTCTGTGTGGATGTGTACAATTCATCCTAGCTTCTGAATTGTTATAGCCAAGCTTGTCAGTTATATACAGTACAACAGCTAGCTATTTGTGTTGTCCAAGGTTTTTAAATCAAGAAAGCCAAGCTTTCTGCTTGGAACAACTCTGGCAAATGGGCCAGTTTGGGCTTTCCCCCTCATTCACCTCTGGGGGGGGGGGGAAACAAAGAAACTAAACGACAGGAGTTTTCACCTCCACAGGACCACAACTGATTTGAACATCTGAACCTGGTTAATAGTGAGCCAGACCACTGGTCTACCTAACCCACTACTGTTTCCTCTGAAAATAGTTCTCCAGCATCTCAGGCAGGGAAAGGGGTCCTTTCAGCTGGAGGTTCTGAGAATCATCCTGGAACTTCCTGCATGTGAAAACAAGCGTTCTGCCCCATTCATGGACCGTTCACTTTGTCCAGTTAAGACAAGTACACTGGGTGAGACTGTGACAGTTGGGCAAAGGTTCTGCCCCTTCCTAAAAAACACCAATCCTTTAATCCTGTTTGGTATGTGAGCAGAGCAGCTAGCAGCCAATCAGGATCCCTTTAAGGGCTGGAGGAGCCAGATTTTTTTTGGGGGGGGCTGTTTTACTGTTAGCTCAGATCAGATAACAGTCCGAATTTTCAGGGAAAGAAAGACTGGAGGAATTGTCTCAGAGGTGGCCTTGTGGGTAAGCAGGCTAAACCACAGTGAATGGAGACAGGTTTGTGTTGGAAGAGAACCTGTACCAGGAGGATTTGGAAGTTTTGGAATTTGGCTTTTGTGAGGAAACAGGCTAGCTTGAGGGAAGAGACTGTAGCTGTCTTGAAGGAACTCATATTTACACTGTGAGAATCCTGAGGTTGATGGGAGGCCAATATTGACCTCAGGAATACAGATTTAGCTGCTAACTGCCACCTACAAGACTGTGTTACACCTGTAAATAGTTTCTGTACTCCTTTTTGAACCACCTTATTCCCCTATCCTTGGGAGTAAATAAAAATTATTGTTCTTTTTCTGTTTGCCTCTCAGGTGCTGAACTTATTTTATTCAGAAGCCACTTGAGTTAAGTTTGCCAGGTGGAGGGCTGGGGTGTAGGGACCAGTGTTCCCTCTAAGATGAATTAGTGTGAGCTAGCTCACAGATTATTGGCCTCAGCTCACTCATTTTTGTCTTAGCTCAGGAAGGAGGGCTCCAGAACAAACGAATTGATGCAGTAGCCAAATCACTTGCTCACAACTTTCATGCTGGTAGCTCACAAAGTAGAACTTTTGCTCACAAGACTCCACAGCTTAGAGGGAACCCTGGTAGGGACCACAGTGGGTCAAGCTTTTACATCACACTACCTCTGTTTAAATGTCATTTGTAAGACCTCGATCTTCACAGAGACATACTCAGAGCTTTAATAAGTGAATAAAAATTCTTGAGACCCAACAAAATGAAAAACATATAAAATACTTGCCTTAAACAGCATACTAGAAACAGATTCAGGCACACTCTAATTCTGGTTGGAGAAATTGTTTATTACTAACTTTTGTATTAATCCTATAAATATGCCAAATGGCTGTGAAAGCTGCAGTCCCCAAGAGAAGGCAGAGTGCAAGGCTGGCCACAAGCAGCAGCTGCCAGTAGAGCACACTCTGCCTCACCTTAGGTGGCGACAACATGTCTCTCTCCGGAACAAGCACAACCACAGGCCCTGATGAGATTCAAGAGACCACAAAGACAACTGCAGAAGGGGGGAGGGAGCAGGAGGGAGTCCGTTCAAGCTTCAAACTCAAACTCAAAGTATTGGGGATCAAAATAATGGATGCGGACATAGCCATCCTCGCCTCCGCTGCTGTAGCTGAAAGGAAAACAAGAAGGAGAGGTGAAGCCGTTGCCCCTGAGGGTTGCAGGTGTCCATCCCCCATGAAAGACACTGCCCACTTTTTGGCCATCAGGATACTTGCCTCTTTCCATCAGGATGGAAAGCAACACTGTTAATGGGCCCGAAGTGGCCTTTGACTCTTCCAAACTCTTCCTCAATGGCCAAATGGAAGAACCTAGAGCAACAAAAGGTTTGTGAAAATGCCACAAGAGAAACAAAGCCCAGATGACAAGAGGCAGAGGGGGTCTTTTCCACATCCCCTGTTCCTAATGTTCCATTGCAGGTCCAGTCCTCCGGCCAAGCCACCCCTAAGCAGCTTCTTGGGGTGGCAAGAGGAGGAGCGCGCTGATGCTCTGCAGGGCCTGTTTGCTCCTAGCTCCTCAGCGGTAGAGGAGGTGGCTGGTATCCCCCTCCCAGGCCCATGCTACCAGCCATCAGCTGCTGCACAGGTTTGGTGTGGCCTGGCTGGCAGTGGGAGAGGTCCAAGAGGGATAAGTATACCTTGCTTAGGGCAACCAGATATCTTGTCCTGGCCCTTTGCCTGCTGAAACCAGAATCGGGTTTCCTGAGGGAAATCTACCACCCTCTTGCAAGAAAAAGGCAAGACAAATGTGCTCACCTGGCCTCAAACTTGCCAATCCTGGTGGAAGTAGTTGTCACGTCCATGGCTTCCTGGCCACCACCTAACACCACCTGCCAAAGGGCAAACAGGAAGGAAACACATCTGCACAAAACTGTCCTTTGGTATGAGGCTATAGTTTAGCCACTGCAGCCCAGGAACTGCGACCTACCCATAGAAACAGGATGGATTCAGAGGCTCTAAGGCCTATCCCATCCCAAGGAGCAGGCCAGAGAAAGGTAAGCAGGCCAGAAGAGCAAGCAACCCCCTGATCTCAGCTGGGCATATCCACACTGGCTGGAAACAGGGGTCGCGGCCTAGCCATATTCCACTTCAGCATCCAACTACATTTTTGCCCTTTACCTTTCCAACCTTTCACAGTTGGGAGGTGATGAAGGCAAGACATACATAAATAATCCCTGCTCAGATGGAAGCACAGAAAATCTCAAATCAGGAAAAGATCCTTGAAAAGCTACTAGGAGACAGCGTAACACTAGCTACAAGGGTGTGCGCCTAGGGGAGGGAACTCATAGGTTTGCCCATAAACGTACATGATCAAAGATGGGGGACAGCGCAGCTGAATTCACTGGCCGCTCAGTCCGGAATGTCTTCAGGTGATTGAGTGTTGCGCAGTCAAACAGCTGCAAAGAAAGATGTGGCTCATGAGTTGCCCTAGTAAACTACCCAACACAAGCTCTGCTGACACTACCCCAGCCAGGTCCACCACGGAAAAGGTCCTAACGGCTTGGCCTGGAGATGCTGCAGCCTCACCACCACCACCATCTCAGGGCAAGACAGATGCTCCCCAACTGTGCAGCTGTCACAAGTCCCACCCCAGGGCAAAGGTGACAGGTGCTCCCTACCCTCTGCCCTCACATTGCACAAACCCAGATTGTTTATCATGAACGTGACAATGTTTGAGCACGGCTTCTGGCATTTAGGAGGAATGCCTCAAGAATAATTTTTGCAGAATGACTCGATCATCGATCATATTAAGCACTGCCCTGAGGCTGAAGGTGGCTTTTTTGTGTGTGTACAGCACTGGGACATAATTTCTTTTCGCTAAGAATATCCACAGCCCTGCACACAACACCTTTTCCCCTTAACAGGAGGAAAACTGACTGCATCTGGGTGTTACCCTTCCACAGCACTTGGGCACAGATCCCTCCTCCACAGGAGATGCAGGAATGCCAGGCTAAGCCACAACCCTCACACGGGAAAATGTTGCTGCACAACAGATCAAAGCTTTGCTTTCCTGCATGTGCCAATGTATGCCAAAACCCTGAATGTGGGGAACATTTTTAACTTCAAGAGGCAGATGCTCTTGGGCTCTGACCACAGCGCCAAAAGGTGCCTCATGCCCCCGTATTCCCACCCAGCAGGTGGTACTTAGAGGATGAGGCAGGGGAAGACGACACCTTTCCTTGGGAGGGCAAGGGGGTAGGACGCACCTTGGCTGTGTTGTCCTTTGAAGCCGTGATGAACATGGTCATGTCTCGGGAAGTCTGGATGTCATTGATCTGTTTTGTGTGTTCCTTGACGTTCACCAGAACCTCCCCGGACTAAGGAGGAAGAGAAGGAAGAAGGGGACAGTGCCTCCAGAGTGCAGACAAAAGGAAATACTTCTTTACTCAACATCCCCTCAATTGTTATAAATAATCACAGCAGGACTTATCAATTATGTTTAAAACGTTCCATGTACACTCTCTCACTATGCTTTACAACAGCCCTGTAAGGAAGGCCAATGTTTGCAGTCTCACGGCAGAGGGAAACAAACCATTTCCCCCCTGACTCAGAGTGTCCACATGACAACTGCTCTTGTGAATGCTCCCAGTCTCAACCCTCTGCTTAGATGACACAATGCAACAAGCTCACCAGGCGGAACAATGATTAGTGGTAGATGTGGATGTGAACTTCTGTTCACCCATGAAACTCACTGCGCTGCTCTGGGCAAGTCCCTGCCTTGACTCCTAACCTACCCCATAGGCTACAGTACTCTTCCCCTGAGATGAATTCTAAACTTACCAGCTGGCAACAGTTTGCCTTCTAGGAAGATCTGCCCTGGCACAACACTCCCCCGTGCTCACTCACCTTTGCACTGAATTGGTTCAGTTCTCCGTTTTCATGCCCCACAATGATGAACTCCCCAAGAGGCCCCCACACAGCACTGGTGATTTTGGAGTCACTGCATGGAATCTTCATATATGGCTCATTATTCTCTGCAGTAAACAGAAGACTGGTTTTAGTAAGCCAGTAGAAACTCAGCTTCCACTTGATCCCATTGATCTTGGACTCTTATCAGTGGCCAGCCACCCTACTGTTCTTGTCTTTACCTTTCAGAGGGTGGGGGGGATTATTTTTTAAAAATTAAGAAAAAGATTAATCATGGATCTCAAAGTTGCTCATTCCAATAGTTGCTCCTTCACCCAAGAGGCCTCACCAATCTGGCTGGGGTCCCGCAGGTCAAAGAAGCTGACGAAACACTGGTAGCCCATCTGCTTGTCCGTGGAAAACATGATGATGTTTCCTCCGAAGTCAAAGCCGCAGGTCCGTACAGCGGAGTTGGTCTTGACCAGAGCCAGCTGCTTGCCTAGGCAGAGGGTATGACAGAGAAAGCCAGCTCGTGATGTGGTGTGTGGGGAACCGTGTGAAGAATTGCCTTGTGTGGAATGTAGACAGAACTTTTCCTCCATCTCCCAAAATACCAAGAACTTGAGGGCATCCAATGAAGTTGATTAGCAGTAGATTCAGGACAGGCAAAAGGAAATATTTCTTTACTCAATAAGTGACTAAAATGCAGAATTTGCTGCCTGAGGATGTAATGATTCCTCCAAGCATAGATGGCTTTACAAGGGGATTAAACCAGGGGAGGCCAAGCTGCAACTCGGGAGCCACATGCAGCTCTTTCATACAGTCTAATTTAATGTTAATAAAAAGCAAATTCACATATTTTTCAATAAAAACATGTGTGTAACATTTGTTCATGTCATGTGGCTCTCAAACACCTGATGTTTATTTTGTGTGGCTGTTATGTTAAGTAAGTTTGGCCACCCTGGATTAGACAGACTCACGGAGGATAAGTCCATTGGTGACTACTAAAGAGGAGCCTCCACACTCAGAAGTCAAACACCACTGCCAGGAAGCAACATCAAGGGAAGACCTTAGCATCTGTGCCCTGCTGTTGGACATCCAAAGGAACTGGTTGGCTACTGTGTGAGACAGGATGCTGGACTAGGTGGACCACTAGTCTTATCCAGCAGAATTCTCCTTAAATTATGTTTTTAATTAGCCCAATGCATGTTCCTCTGCTTGCTCATCAAGGTCAAAGCAGGGACATTTCTTTCCCCACCCAGCTACCTGACAGTCTCTTAACCGGAGACACTGAAGATTGAATTCTGGGACTATGCAAAGCCGTACAGCCCCTCATTCACCACCAAAGAATAACCCCCAGGCTGGCAGTCCCAGCCTTATGCGTGTTTATTTAAGAACAAGCCCAGCACTTCCTGAGCAGAAGTGCATCAGTGTACATAACCTCTCACATGATGGAGAAAATGAAAGGAGAAAGGATAGGCTGGGGGAGAGGAGAGGAGGTAGAAAAATACAAAGCAAGCTAATTTGGTGTAGTGGTTAAGTGCGGGGACTCTAATCTGGAAGAACCGGGTTTGATTCCCCACTCCTCCACTTGCACCTGCTGATGTGACCTTGGGTCAGTCACAAGCTCTGGCACAGCTGTCCTTGAAAAAGAGCAGTTTGTGTCAGAGTTCTCTCAGCCCCACCCACCTCACAGGGTGTCTGTTGTGGGGAGGGGAAGGGAAAGAAGTTTGTAAGCTGCTCTGAGACTCCCAAGTGAAGGGCGGGGTATAAATCCAATCTCTTCTTCTTCTTCTTCTAATTAAAAATGATGTTGTAAAAATCAACTGCACCAACAGCTGATGCCTTGCTTTGCAAAAGCCTGGGGTAGCTGCAGGAATCAGAGAGTGACCTAAAAGTTCAAGCAGAAGCTAAACAAGGCAGGATCTGGAAACAATCCATAAGGTGCTTTGGGCCCCAGGAAGGAAGTGCAGATAGGAGGTTAGCAAAGACAGGGTGGGTTGTTGTTTTTCAAAGGAATCACAGCCGAGTCCCAAGGCCTCAAAGTGGGATGACCCAGTTACCACATTTTGTTTTAAATATGGTTAACTCTGCTTACCCGTGTAGATCCAGGAATGTATCAAATTAATCAAAACCAATAAGGGCAAGTCCTGCGCTCTGTTGTGCAGGTCTCCAGTTTTCTCTAGGGACCTCATACCCACCCTCCCCTCCCACACACACTGCTTACAGGACTCTCAACAGTACCCACTGTTTCTAAATTCTACCTGTTTCGCAGTCCCAGAGATGACAGCTGTTGTCTGCAGAACCGGTCAGCACATGCCTCGTGTCCCCTGAAGGAGCAGTGAAGGAACTCAAAAATGTAAACACAGACATCTTCATGCAGGGAATGTTTGCATGCCACTGTGCAGTTTCAATATCCAGGCAGAAACATGATGCCACAATCAGAATGCATTTCAAAACATGGCACCAAAGGGCATGAGGGTTTTGTTTTTTGTTGTTAGTAGTTCTACAATAGTGGTAGTGGTTAGTGGTTCTACAATAGTGGTAGTGGTTAGAGTTCTACAATAGGGCTAAAGAGACCTGGGTTCACTGGGTGACCTTGGGCCAATCACAAGTTTGTTGTGAGGATGAAATATAAGCTGCCTTGAGCTTCTAGGAGGAAAGGTAGAATAAAATGGTGAGGGGCAGCACCAGAATACTTTTTCCATTCATGTGTGCAAAATCAAGATATATCTTTACTAATGTGCCTTCCAAAATGCATTAGATACCCAATGAAAATATTCTTACTAGTTTGTTAACTTGGTTTAGATGGCTCTCTGAACCTTCAAATTATGTAATGTAGTCCTATTAAATTTGCAGTGGTGCCTCTTAAATTAACAGTCTCTCAACCACACAACATTCTCATTTTCTTAATCTGAAGGATACAGTCAGCATCAACACACCAGACAGCTCCAGTATGTCCATTGTATGTGCCAAGCCTCTCACCGTTGACAGAATACCAAACATTGACAATCTGGTAACAGAGGAGTTGTAGTTACATGCACAAAGACAAGATCCAGCAACAAATTGCAGAATATTTCAAACAATTTCTGGATTAGACAATGGAATGTTTTGAAAGCGATCAAAACCTCTTTACATGTTGAATAAAGGAGACATAATAGACAACACATTTTAAATATTAACAAAGCTAATCCACTAGACACCTGAAATACACTTTTTCCAGGGTTGGCTGTGAAATAGTTCCCCAGTTTTGCATATGAAGAAAAAAACAAAACAAAAACTAAGAATGGAGAGATTAAAAAAATGTTTGACCGACAAAAGAGAAATATTTGTCTCGACATACAGGACCAGAACACAATGAATAGGATATCAAATGTTTTGATTCAGCATGACAAAAACCAGATTTCATGTTCTCTAAGGTAGTAAAGCAGCTTATTCAATTAATAAAACTTAAAAAGAAAATGACTACCCTCCTCTCAAAAAATTACCACTGGCAATTAATAAATAAATTTTTCAAACCTCTGGAAGCTATGTGGCACTTGTTATCAAAAGGTGTGCAGATGACCACTTATGACCATCATAAGAAGCATGTTGCACAACCTCTGGGCCCCTGTAGCAAAAGCCCTGCTCTGCTACCCTGCCTCAGGTCCTAGCTCTTTTCAAGAGTATGGCTTACTTAACAAAGTAAGGGATTGTAAGAGACTGCACAGGAGGCAATGTGTCTGCAGATATGTAGGTACCAGGCGACAGAATTATGGCCAAAGCTAAGTAAGTAGCTGTTACAATACAGGCTGGACAACCCCGCCCCCCTTAAGTATATGGATACCACATTGCACACCTGCTGAAGCTTCTGAATTGATTTCAAGGGCAGCCCCATGGACGACTTACTGCATTTTCCACTCAAGGTTTCAAAGGTATAGATGTTATTGGTATTTTTTTGTATGTGTGTGCACGCGCGCATGGGTGGGTGTGCATCTGGAAGTCATGGTGACCTCTGGTGCCCTGCCCCTACTTGGGGCCTGGAGGATATTCAGAGAGGTGGCTCCCGACTGCTGGTATTCCAAGGAGGTCTCCCATCCAAGTACTTGCCAGAGTTGGCCCTGTTTAGTTTCTGAGATCTGATGAGACTGGCCTTGCCTGGGATACCCAGGTCATGGCAAAAAGGTACGAATGCTGATGGCCAGGGAAAGTCCTTTTCCGGGAAAGGCCTTGCTGGCTTATTGGAGACAATCAAATGTGCTCTTAGCTATATTCTCCACCTGAGTGTGTGTCCATATGTGTTCATATGTACATACCCTTCAGTTTATTATTTGCATTCTCCAGATAACAAAAGGATACCACTTTGGATTGAAACGTACAGAACAAAAATTCAATAAAATCTTACCGGATCTTTGGCCACTGTGAACAACAAGTCACCTTCCCTGTTATATTTGATCTGAGTAATTGACCTCTCATGGCCCTGAAGCAGGATAGGTTTCTGAAGGAAGGCAGATTAAACAAACAAGCAAGTGGAAATATTAGAGACCACTTTGCTGGAAATATGAACATTAAACCTGGATATTGTTTACATCACTCACAAAACAAATAAATACAACCTATTCAATTGTAAGGATAGGGTCTGTCAGGGGGCATGTACATCATTCTCTTCTTCTCCCATTTTACTCACAGTCACAAGAACCCTATGAAGTAAGATAGGCTGAGAGAGTGATTGACCTAAGGTCGGTGGAGAACCTCTAGGGAGGAGGAACTGCTGGATGGATCCTTCCATCCTCCATCTTAGTCTCTTTGCTACACAGATGCATCACCCATTCTGACATGGTAGGAGCAGGCAAACTAGCTCAGTCTAGGTTGCCAATTCTAGCTCGGTAGATTCCTGGAGATTTGGGATGGGGCCTGGGGAGGGTGCTCAGCAGGGATGTGATGCCGTGTAGCCCACGCTCCAAAGCTGCCATATTCTCCAGGAGAGCTGATCTTTGTAATGTGGGTATCAATTTTAATTCCGGGAACCCTCCAAGCTCCACATGAAAGGCGGCAATCTATTAGCTCACTACTCGCGCAGGCAGGGCCGATAGGCCACAGGGGACCACAACTTACCATTGCTGTGGTTAGGAGAGGCCGGCGACAACAGCACGCGGAAAGGCAAAAGATCCACTTCCGGGGTCAGACCGGTAAAGTGCAGACGACGATTGCAGGCCACGTGATCTTACTTCCGGTTTCCGTCACCAGACACAAAAAGGAACGCAGTCCGGCTAGACTGGCATAACAGGAAGCCTGAACTTCTGGCCGTAACCGGCCGCTTGAAATATCTATCCGTTGAAAAGAAAAGCCGGGTCGGTTTGAGAACGAAAGTGCCAGTAAGGACCGAGAAAGGTGGCCGCTCTATTCTTTAATACGTCAGATCTCTATGGTCATCATGCCTCTTGCGCGCAATTCGAAACCGGAAATGTTCTAATTTCCCAGGGCATTCAACACTTCTGATGTTTAGCTTGCCGAACAAAAAGCTAGAAAGGTGATAGAGAAGCCATGGAGATGGAATAGGTAGAGCGACCACCTGCCTTCCGCCATTCGAATGTAGACTTTCAGTTCAAGTGGCGCTCTGCGCTTTTCGTCTACCGCGATTCTGTAGTCGACCAGTATGGCGTCGCTAGGTGAGAGACTTACTTCCGGTGCTTGGTAGGGGGGCATGAAGGGGCTCACGATAGTCTCCTTGTTCCGGGGTAGGAGTCGAAAGGAGGTGTCCCAAGTAACGATGGCACCCTCCAGGTGGGACCCGGCGATCCTCCGGAATTGCATCTCATCTCTAACCGACAGAGATAATTTCTCCTGGAGAAAATGGATGCTTTGGCGTGTGGACTCTGTGGCATTGTACCCGACAGAGGTCCATGTCCTCCTCAGGCTCCATCTCCAAAGCTCCAGGAGTTTCCCAACCTGGATTTACCAACCCTTTCCCTTATCGCCCGCCGGGGGAGGGGAAGGGGGGGGCTGGAAACCCTAGTAACGGACTCTTATACGTGATCCTCCACTCACAGCTACAGGGAAATGCTGACATTTACTTTCCTATCAAACCTAAACTTTGCATTATTTCTCTACTTAGCATGTGAAATAGCATTATTTGGCATATGTACTGAATTTAGAAGTACAAATCCCTTTGTTTTTTTGCAAATAAAATTGTAAATATACCCCATACCTGAGAGAGAGCTGCAAACTGCAGTACCCTCTGCTACCTTAGCACACATATGTTACTTTTTGTAATCTGAGAGATGGGAGGATCAGAAAATAAATTGTTGTTTTTAAAAAATGCATAATTTGGACAGAAGCGGATCTGGGTAAAAGTCGGATCTACACGGATCCTAATGATTTTTAAATTGAAAGGAAATAAAACCACCATTATACTGTAGCCCATGTGTTACTCTATAGGGGGCACCACAGAAATCACGCATCCACAGCTTCGTGGCACCACAACAGCACAAAAACATGATTCCAAAGCACAGATCCTCATGAATTCATATGATTTTTATGCTGAAACAAAATAAAACCACCAGCATTCTGAAAGCCATGTCTTAGACACTATAGGCAGCACTACAAAAATCATGCCTCCACAAATTCGTGGCACCACAAAAGTGAAAAGACATAGTTCCAAAGCACAGATCCTCATGGATCCTCAGCATTTTTCAATTGGGTTACTCCCAACATCACCATCAAATCACATATCATGTCCATGTCCACAGCTTGCACCACAGAAATCATGAGTCCACAACTTGGTGGCAAATCCATGCTGCAAAAAAAGGGTTCTGAACCATGGACACTTATGGATCCTCAGGGATTTTGTGCTGGGTCACCTCAGACTCACCATAGAATCATATATCATGTCCATGGCCACAGTAATCACCACAAAAATCACAGATCCACGGTTTTGTGGCAACATCATGCTCCAAAAACATTATTCCGAAGCACGGATCCTCATGGATCCTAATGATTTTTGCATTAGGTTACCCCAACATCACCATCAAATCACATATCTTGTCCATGGCCACAGAATGCACCACAGAAATCACTTGTCCACGGCTTCATGGTGACACCATGCTGCACAAACATGCTTCTGGAGCATGGATCCTCATGGATACTTGCAATTTTTGTTTTGGGACACCCCAAACATATTATTAAATCCCATATCATGTCCATGACCACTACTTGCACCAAAGAATTCATGGATCCACGGCTTCGTGGCAGCACCATGCTGCAAAAACATGGTTCTGAAGTACGGATTCTCATGGATCCAGTGTTTTTGCAATGGAACACCCCAAACACACCATCAAATCACATAACATGTCCATGTCAATAGCTTGCACCACAAAAATCATGGATCCACAGCTTTGTGGCAACATCATTATGCGAAAACATGGTTCTAGAGCACAGATCCTCATAGATGCTTGGTTTTTTTGCGTTGGGACACCCCAAACCTACCAAAAACCCCATATCATGTCCATGGCCACTACTTGCACCACAGAAGTCATAGATCCACGGCTTCGTGGAAACATCGTACTACAAAAACATGGTTCTGAAGCACGGATCCATATGGATCCTTATGATTTTTGCATTGGGTCACTCCAAACACACCATCTAATCACATAACATGTCCATGGGCAGCAGCATGAACCACAAAAATCATGGATCTACAGCTTTTTGGGAACACTATTCTGCAAAAATAGCAGAACACTATTCTGGAGCACGAATCCTTGGGGTTTTTGCAATGGGTCACCCCGAAGACACCATCAAATCAGATAACATGTCCATGCCAACATCTTGAACCACAAAAATCATGGATCCACAGCTTCGTGGCGACATCATTTTGCAAAGACATCGTTCTGGAGCACGGATCCTCATGGATCCTCAGGGTTTTTCAGTTGGGTAACCCAACATCACCATCAAATCACATATCATGTCCACGGGCACAGCTTGAACCACAGAATTCATAGATCCACGGCTTTCTGGCAACACCATGCTGCAAAAACATGGTTTCAGAGCATGGATCCTCTGGGTTTTTGTGTTGGGTCACCATGAACTCACCATCAAATCACATATCACGTCCATGGGCACAGCTTGCACTACAAAAGTCATGGATTCACAGCTTCATGTCAACACCATGATGCCAAAACATGGTTCTGAAGCACAGATCCTCATGGATCCACAGTGTTTTTGCAATGGGACATCCCAAACACACCATCGAATCACATAACATGTCCATGTCAACAGCTTGCACCACAAAAATCATGGATCCACAACTTTGTGGCAAAAACATTATTCTAGAGCACAGATCCTCATAGATGCTTGGGTTTTTTGCAATGGGACACCCCAAACACACCAGTGAATGAAATAACATGTCCATGTCAACAGCTTTCACCACAAAAATCATGGATCCACAGCTTTGTGGCAACATCATTATGCAAAAACATGGTTCTAGAGCATGGATCCTCATAGCTGCTTGGGTTTTTTGTGTTGGGACACCCCAGACTACCATCAAATCACATATTATGTCTATGGGAACAGTTTGCACTGCAAAAGCCATGGATCCACAGCTTCGTGGCAATACCATGATGCCAAAACGTGGTTCTGAACCACAGATCCTCATGGATCACTCCGGGCAATCTGGGCAAGGGGGCGCATATAGATGTTAAATAACATCGGGGAAAGAACAGCCCCCTGGGGCACCCCATATTCAAGAGGGTGTCTCCGGGACTGCTGTTCCCCAATTCCCACCCGGAGACTGCTGTTCCCCAATTTGGATCACTCATGTGACCCTATCCTAGTCCATGCTAGGAGATAATACAAACAAAATAAACAAGCGAAAAACAACAAAACAAAGCATTAAAGTAATGGCACCACAGCATTCGTGGATCCACAGCTTTGTGGCATAGCCATGCTGCAAAAACATGGTTCTGGAGCATGGATCCTCATTGATGCTTGGGGTTTTTGTGTTGGGACACACCAAACTGACCATTAAATCCCATATCATGTCCATGGCCACATACTATGCATACCTTTCGTCCATGTACAAGAGGCCGGGGTTCTGCTTACCTTTTGTCTGTGTACAAGAGGCCAAGTTCGGTCCTTGGCATCTCCTACTGACAAATCCTTTCACCTCTGCAGTTTTGTCCACCTGGCTTCCTGCAATTCTGTGTGCCCTGTGTCACTTGGTGGACTTAGATCCAACAATTTGCCCTCCTCTCCTCTGTATGAGGGCTACCAGTCTCCAAGTGATTATATCA
>NW_015164182.1:490514-516913 GCF_001447785.1 Gekko japonicus | reverse complement strand
TTATATCATTCCATTTAGTGATAAATGGGGAAGATCTGTAGCTCAGTGGAAGAGTGTCTGCTTGGCATGCTGAGGGTCCTAGGCCCTCCGGTTAATGGTCTGGCGGTAGGTGATGTGAAGGGCCTTTCTCTGCCTGACACCTTAGAGAGCTGCTGCCAGTCTGAGTGGACAGTACTGACCTTGATGAACCCAGGGTCCGATCCACTATAAGGCAGATTTGAGGTGCTCTGTTACACACACACCCCGGGACAGGGGAAATGATGTGATTTCAAATTATTCTTATGTCTTCAGTGCAGCACCTGAAGAGACACCTATGATAGGCCCAAATTCAGGGACTCATAATACATGTCTTTTGCTTGGCAGTTCTGTGTCTTGACCACTCTACTGTTCCTGCAGGCAGTACCCCTCTTGTTGAAGAGGGAAGTTTCCAATGGTAGACTTCCAGTGTTCCCTTTCACAGGGTTTATACTTAGCTGCCTCTCAATGTGTGCAGAGATTAGTGAGGCCTATGTACAGCTTTTATATTAAATTTTCCCTGCCACTTTGACAGATCTTATTGATCTTTTTCGAACCAACCTGCCTGAATCCTCCCCCCCCCCCGTTTTACTAAGATTGTCAGATCTTTCAGCTTTCACTGCTGCGTTTCCTAGCATTTTTACATATCTATATGTGACATGATGGGCATACTCTGGTTTTAGTGCAAATGCTCCATAGAGTTAAAGGAGGCACTGTAATCATGTTATAACTGACTAGCAGACACCAGTTCCCTGGTATTCTGATTGGAGGTCTGGGCTACTTGGCATAGCCCCACAATGACAGCCCAGATCCTGGCTTTTATGCTTTATTCCCGACAATAACCTTATCGTTGAGGAATGCACTTCTAATCCCTGACAAAGACAACCTGTTATGCCTTTTTTCTCTGCCTATATTGCTGCACAAATTGCTCTGCAGACTACACGTTTTCTTCCTTGTGCATTCTGTCCATCCTTTCTTTAGCCACATCACACCACTTTTCACTGCCTCCATTGCCATCATGCAGTTTTGCTTATTCTCACTCCTGCTGATGAATTAATGCATTGATCTTCTCTTTTCCTGCATTGTAGCAGTAGCCTCCCACTTTTCTGAGTGGCAAACATCACTCTTGTACCTTGCACCTCTAAGTGGAGAGGAGAGTCTCTATAGAAACTGCAGCAAGGTTTGGACCCTGCTTCTTATGCTGTTGAATGTTTTTGGCAACTGATTTAAAAGAAAGAAAGACCCTCTCTGATCTTTTCCTTGTTGGATTACTAAGCATACTACAAAAGACGGGTATAACCCCTTGTTTTATTTTTGGCACTTACATGGTGCTTCGTTTATTATAGGGTTCTAACTTATACCCTCTCCATGCATGAAATTTCAAAAGGTGATGTCCTGCTGGAATCCCCTACCAAGGGTGGTCTCTCACTCCTCACATAATGCATGGTCAGCATCCTCACACAATCCATCCTTGTGGGTCGGTTGACGCTATCACACTGTGTTTGAGTGCACAGCCTTTCATTACCACTCTGTGTATGATGGCTCTTTTCAAAGGAGTGCTCTCTTTTTTCCTTTATCACATTCCCACATGTATTTTGGTGGGGACACTTGCACAGAGCTTATGGCTCTGGTATAGGAGAGTTCTGGGTGAAGGTCAATTTGTGCCGCTAAACAACTGTTGATAAAGCGGTCCTTGTGGTCTCCTTCTGAGAGCTTCACTCCCACCTCCTTCACTCTGATCTTGCTAATCTCCCATGTGGGACTGCACAGAAGCCACGACGACGAAAACAAGGTTGCACTTACGTGTAACCGTTGTTCATCGAGTGGTCTTCTGTGCAGGCACACATCCCTCCCTCCTGCCCCGCTGTGAACTCTCTGGAACTTTAGTTTTCTAGGTGTCAATTAACACCATGTCTTTGGAATGTGTGGGGAGTGATCCTCCTCCCTGGTACACTAATGATGTCTCCTGGGTTGTTATCTGTATATGCTTTTCCGAACTTGGAATTCCAGCTGCTCCTGACCTGCTGGGAACAAACGGCTCACTTTTCTCCCGCTTACTTTTCTCCCCCGCGCGCGGGACCATGCACAATGCTTATTGACTTCTGCTTGTAATGGGGGGTGCTTTGAAACTACTATAATTTTGGGTGTCCTGCTGCTTTGGGCCATTCCTGACAAAAAACTTTCAAGTGTCATAGTTAAGAACTACCAATAAACAATACTTCTTATGAAGCACTGTGTGGTGTGATCTGACTATATAACCTGACAGATTGTCAGGAATCATCTACCCCTCGAACCGTATCTCTCTTAACTGAGATGAGTGACGGCGAGGAAGAAACGGTCCCAGTGACAACCGAGGGGACTGTGCCAATGACCACCGCCCCCCCCCCCCCGATGGTGCCGAGCACCCTACCCCAGGACCTGGGTGATGAGTCGGATGTCTTCCCACTGGGGCCAGTGGGGGGGAACGAGGCCGCGTGTGACTATGATCCTCCGTGGCCTGTGATGAGGCAAGTTCAAAACAGACACCCAGGAGACGTGGATGCTTACTCCGGGGCCACACTCAGGGAGCTGCTATGACCAGTCTCGAGGCCCGCAGCCCCGAGAGGGGGGAGAGTCAGTGTATTGCGGGCCGGGCGAAGACGAGGATTTCGTGGGCCTCCGTTTGGAATTACTGGAAAGGTCCTATGGAGACATGATGAAACGAGTGGAAGAATCACTTCTGAGCATCCCACAGATTGTAGCCGAGGTGGTGCAGCATGAAATCCGTCTCCAGCAATGGCAGCAACCGGCGCAACCCGCCCCAGGAGCGCCAGTAGTACCGGGGATTCCGGGGCAGCAACCGGCTCTGCCAGCCCTCCTTCCCCCCACAGACCAAGCGCCAGAGCCTCGACCCTGAGATGGGCCAGAGGTACATAAGCCGACTGAGCTATTGGATGCCACATTCGATAGGACACGCAAGAAGTTGGCGTTCTTTGTGGTACGAGCGGAGAAGTTTATCACTAACTGGGGCCATCTGTTTCCCATCGAAGAGAGGCGCATGGACTACATTGCCTCGCATCTACGTGGAGGCAGTGGACTGGTACGTGAGCCTTCATAATTCGGAGGGCCCCGAACTCGAGCGAGTGGACGAATTCATGTGGGCTCTCCATGTGCAGTATGAGGACCTGAATGCTAGTGAACACGCACGTGCCTACTTGTGCACCTTTAAGCAAGGTAAGAAGATGGTGTATGAATACACTGAGGCGTTCAGTAAGCAAGCTGCAAAGATCCAGGGCTGGCCGGATGGCGTGATGGCTGAGCAGTACCAGCTAGGTCTGCACCCTGAGATTCGCGAGACAGTCCTGCGTAGTGTGCAACCAGTGTCCCTCCATGCCTGGATGCAGGAAGCGGCTGACATGGAGAGCCGCCTGAGGACCATCCGCATAGACAACGTAGCCAACCTGGAAAAGGTCGGACCACCACCGGTCAAACCCAAGACCCCTAAACCCAAAGAGGGCTTGCGGGACCAGTGCATGAAGCAAGGTTTGTGCCTGAGATCTGGCAAAGCGGGTCACTTTGCTGCTGCCTGCCCGGGAGGGGGAGCCCCGACGGTACCCAGGAAGGATCCAGAGAAGAAACGGGTGGACATTCCAGCACGGATGCATGTGGACCGGCTGAAATTCCAACGGGCGCTGCAAGCTGAAGTTCCTGCGGAGGAGCTACTCACAAGTAGCGATGAAGAAGACGAGCCAGTGAGAAAAGGGCAGGACCTGCAGTTAGTGGTGCAGAGCAGCAGATCCCTACTCCTGAGGCACCTAAGACAGTGAGCAATTATCCCTCCCTCTTCTTTGTGACTGTGACTATAATGAATCCTGAACTCAGGACTCATGTCCAGGTATGGGGCTCGATAGACTCTGTGTGTGGACGGGACCTAATCAACCATTCCCTGGTTATGGGGCTGGGAGCCAAGGGAAACTCCAGGATCCCATTGTGTTTACCCAGATGGATGGGTCTGCTATGAAAGAACCTTGCAAGTACGAGACTGTGCCTTTACAGGTTGGGGCGGGAGGCCATTGGGAACACCGACCGTTTGTCATCACCCAGGCAGGCTACACGACCACAACCCGTACATCCTGTGGGACGAGGGCAAGGTCCAATTTACCTCTCACAAGTGGTCTGCAGGGTGGGGGGGGGCCCTCCTCTAGATGAACCGGTACGAGCATACCTAGCCAGGGAGGAGTTCAATACCATTCCCCCAGAGTATCGGGACTTGGCTAGGGTTTTTGAGGAGGAAGAAGCTGGTGAATTGCCACCCCACCGCCACATGGATTGTGCTATAGAACAGATCCCTGGCCACAAGTTGCCTAAAGGGAAACTGTATGCGATGAGCCTCAGTGAGAAAGAGGAGTTGCGAAAGTTTATTGACAAGAATTTGGCTCAGGGCTTCATTCACCCTACATCATCCCTGTTTGCGGCCCCGTACTTTTCAGGAAGAAAAAGGATGGGGGGTTGAGACTCTGCACCGACTATAGAGGCTTGAATACGGTCTCCACTATGAACGCTTACCCCCTCTTTGGGTTTAGGGGACTGTGCTACACTGAAGGGGACTGTGTTCTTTCGTCTCATCTGCAGTCTGGTCTCACAGAGGGGACAGGCTGGTCTGGTGAGAGAAAGATCCCAGCAGGAGGACCTATTGGCTGAGGCGGCCAAGGGGAAAGTCTTTTTCAAGCTTGATCTCTGGGATGGGTATTTCAGGGTGAGGATTAAGGAGGGGGACGAGTATAAGACTGTGTTTAACACTCCACTGGGGCAGTTCAAGTACCAGGTAATACCTTTGTTTTGCAAGGGGCTCCTGGGGACTTCATGAACCTTATCAATGAAATGTTGCACAAGCACCCTTTCAAAGTAGTTATTGTTTAACTAGATGATATCTTACTGTACTCCCCCGACAAATCATCCCACATGAAATTGATGCGTGAAGTATTGCGCACATTGTACAAGCACAAACTGTTTGCCGAACTCTCAAAGTGCGAGTTCTATTGTACCGAGATAGATTTCCTCGGCTATCACATCTCACCTAAGGGGTTGGAGATGGACCCTATCAAGGTGTGGGATGTACTGGGGTGGGAGCCGCCTCGCACCCGGAGGCAGCTTCAAGCGTTTCTCGGATTCACCAATTTTTACAGGATTTTTCTCACAAATTTCGCTCAGGTGAGCTTACCGCTCAACGATTTGTTAAAAACTAAAGGAAAGGGACCTGAGAGTATTTGGCCGAGTGACAAGCTGACGTGGTCGGTCGAATGCCAGGAGGCGTTCGATCGTTTGAAGGCTCTGTTCATGTCTGAAATGTGCTGGTTGTGTTCTTGTTTTTCCTAGACTTTCTTGTCACTGCTCATAGTAACCCTTTGAGGTAGGCTAGCCTAAGGGACTATGACTGACAGTAGGCTCTGCTGTGTTCAGGGTTGGTTACTTCCATGCAAGTGTGCACAGGATAGCAGTATAACATTAGAATTCTTGCCTGGGTTGTGTTGCAAACGTTTAACAGATTTCAACCACCCACTTTCACAGTCTCCAATGTATTTTGAATATTTTTTTTTCAGAAGAGTACCTTGACTAATTTGAGGGTTGCATTGCAGGTGAAATTGCAGCTTTGGTCTTGGTGGCAGCTCTTTGGGGAGGAACCAACCCATTTCTGAAAACAGGCACTGAGGGGCTGGAACAAGTAAAGAAGGAAAACAGGGCACTGCAACTGCTGGCAGAAATGAAATTCCTTTTTCTCAATTACAAGGTATGATATGCTTCCCAATCAGTCCTTTGAAAGTTGCCTAAGGCTGCAATCCTGTGTATGTGCTCACTTTTGAAGTAAGTCCCTGTCATGATCTGTGCAGGACTGGGAGCAAGGCCTAGTGCGGCCTGGTCCCAGGAGAGACCAGCATGGGAGTAGAGAGCAGACAGCCTACAATCCCCATAATGCTTAGAGAGGGTTATAGCCAGTCAGAGTTCAGAGATTCTGTGAGGAGATTCTGACAAGCTGTTAATTGTGGGGAAATGGTGTTCTTTCCTCACTCAGAGCTACACTGAAGGGGACTGTGTTCTTTCGTCTCATCTGCAGTCTGGTCTCACAGAGGGGACAGGCTGGTCTGGTGAGAGAAAAATCCCAGCAGGAGGTCGAGTATAAGAAGGCTGTGGGTCTGGAAGTAGTAACCAGTTAGGAGTAAATGGTAGCTGCATTAGATTCTGTTTATTTTGCCTTTTAAACACTGTTATGTATTTTAAAGCACCTTGCCTTGTCTTGTTTTTCCCCTGCCCAGTGCTGTAATAATAAACCCTTTTGTTAATTGTTTCTCTGCCTTGGTCATCATGCTTACGTTTCTCGGTTTA
This sequence comes from Gekko japonicus, assembly GCF_001447785.1. Lineage (NCBI taxonomy): Eukaryota > Metazoa > Chordata > Lepidosauria > Squamata > Gekkonidae > Gekko > Gekko japonicus. Next base: position 510,538 of record NW_015164182.1, on the reverse strand, counting down.
AAGGGGGCATTTTGGAAGGGGCTTGGGGGGTTACCCTGGTCCTTCTCAAGGGACCTAAGTCCAGGGTGGTGGCAGCAGAAAGTGGCGACCCCCTGGGGTCATGACAGTCCCACTGAATTCAATGGAACTTCCTTGCAATTATGCATGGAAAGGATTCTGGCTGCAAGTCTAATTATTTCCTAACTCCTATAGAATTTTCACTGTTATGGGTTTGATATTGGGAAATCTGTTTTTAAAAATTCCTATGTAATGTTTCCTTTCATAAAAACAAGATTAACCCCTATGTTGAGAAACTACAGATTGGGGGCTCCAACCAGACTGGAGTTTCCCCAAATGAAAACACATTACTTTAGCCCCTTGCTTCCCCCAAATTTTGTTTTCAAACTCATGGTGGTGTCTTTCATAGACGAGAACAATGGCAGCCGTGTTCCTAATAGTAAGAAAAATGAGAATAGCTGGAAATGAAAAAGGCTTTGGATCAGTATTAAATACACATTTTTAAGTAGTACTTGGATGGGAGACCCAAGGAAGTCTAGGGTTGCTACGCAGAGGCAGGCAATGGCAAACTACCTCTGAATGTCTGTTGCCTTGAAAACCTTATATGTGGTCGCCATAAGTTGACTACAACTTGATGAAAAAACAAACAAGTAGTATAAGAGTGTTATGTGGATGCCAGCTAAAGATCAGAGATGCACAGCCTCAAAGAATGGGTCTACTTAACCCTTTACTGTTTAAACCAAGTCCAGCCTGGCTGTCTCATTACACAGTATCCCAAATCTGCTGTAGTCCAGGGAATTGGGAGGTCTGACAGTACTGTCCTGTACTTTTTCTTGCAGTATGCAGTACCATTTATGCTGAACCAGTGCGGCTCACTCGTCTACTATCTTACTTTGGCTTCCACAGGTTAGTCCTTCTTTACCACTTTTAAAGGATGTAAGTGGGATTTGTGGAGGAAGGAAGAACTGTTCCATCCTTTAAACATCTTGTGGCCCACCCAGAAACTCCAGTGCCTGTAGTCTGGATTCTTGGGAATGTTCTTCTTGGGTAGAATTATAGAGTTGGAATGGAACTCCAGGGTCATCTAGTCCAACTTTGATTTTACATTTTTGTTAAGACACAACTGCATGGCCCAAACGGGAACAAATCAGTGGGTGAGTTTAGTACACCCCACCCCCCAGAGTCTCAATGATTATTATGGCTGAGCTGCTGTTCATATCCACCCCTCAACAGCACATGGCTTGCCTTACTTACTTGCCTGAGCCAGACTGGCAGAATTCCCACTGCAATGTGGTGCTACTCTGTTTCTGATGGATTCTCCCTATAACTGCAAGAAGCTTTACCTTCTCTTTTGTTGACTTAACAAAAAATTGGATCCATTTCAGACCTGACCTTGGCTGTGCCTCTTTGCAATTCTTTGGCTCTGGTGTTCACGGTGGCAACTGGGAAGATGCTTGGAGAAGACACTGGCAGTTCACGTAGGTCTCTCTCCAGATGCACACACAGCATCCCTCTTTACATTTTGCTACTTCATAGTTTCACAGACAGGATATGTTAAAGGATATGTTATTTTTTCCATTTTGCTATGAGTAGAACTACAAGGAGGAAGCCTGTAAAGTCGTGTGGGAGACGATCTTGGAAATTCTCCCCCCTCCATGATTCTGTAGCTTAAGCCTGACAACACAGAGGTTCTCTGGGTTAGTAGAAAAGCAGACAAGGAACTTGAAATCTCTCCTGTCTTGTATGGGGTTGTACTCCCCCTGAAAAGCCAAGTTTGCTGCTTGACACATCAGTCACCTTAGAAAACCAGGTGGTTGCGGTGGCTTGGAGTGCTTTTACCCAGCTTCAGCTGCACCCATTCCTGGTTCAGGCAGACCTAGCCACGGGGATCCAAGCCTTAGTTACATCTAAACTGGAAGATTGCAATGCACTCTACTTGGAGCTACCCTTAAAGAATGATCGGAAGCTGCAATGAGTGCAGAATGCTGTGGCTACTGGTTGGGGCCAGCTAACAGGAGCAGGTGATCTCAATACTACAGCAATTACACTGTTTCCGAGCCCAATTCAAGGTGGTGTTTTTGTCTTTTAAAGCCCTACATAGCTGCTATATGTTCCTGCCTCAGCTGCTCTCAGTGTTTATGCCAGGCGTGGCCAAACTTGCTTAGCGTAAGAGCCACATAGAATAAACGTCAGATGTTTGAGAGCCGCAAGACATGAACAAATATTATATACATGCTTTTATTGAAAAATATGCAAACTTGCTTTTATTCATATTAAATTGCTTTAGATGGGGAGGGAGGGGAGAAAGGTGGAAAGAAAGCAAATAGATGGGGGAGGGAGGGAGGGAGAGGTGGAAAGAAAGCAACTTTAACGTTAAATGTGTCCTCCAAGCCCCCCTTCACCCCCACGCCTGCTAGCTTTGCTTGGAGAACGGATTTAAAGAAACAAATGCCTTCTCCAAGCCGGCTGGCGGGGGGGGGGGGGCTTTGAGAATGCATCTAAAGTTCAAGTTGCTTTCTGTCTCTGCACTGGCTGGGGAAGGGAAGACCAACTGGGGAGGCATGCCTCCCCTTTGCTTCCCCAGCCACTAGTGGGAGTCGCACAATATGTGTGAAAGAGCTGCATGTGGCTCCCGAGCCACAGTTTGGCCACCCCTGGTTTATGCAGCAGGAAAATATGTAGACTTACCAAGGAGAAGTGTCTTTTAAAAAAACGAATTAGACAAAAGTCTTGTTTTTCTTCATACCCGGCAAACAGCTTGACCTTGCCTGTGGGCAGCCTGGTTTTAAGAGTCTCACACTTGCCATGAGGGCTAGCCACTTCAGTACAAGATAAGCAATGAGCACCTTCATAATTTGGGCTTATTTCCTGCTTGTTTCACTAGGTGCTGCCCTGGGAATGCTGCTGACTGGCTTGGGAGTCGCTCTGTGCATAGCTGAGTCTGTGAATGAGAAATCATCAGGAGAGGATCCCAGAGTCAATGGTTAACGATGGCCAAGGGACAGGAAGCTCTGGCTCCACTCCCATCGCCTTGTTATGAAGTGGAGGAGCTCACCAGAGTCCACACACACTAGAGAATTTGAGGTTTGGCAGGAATGTATTATGTTCCTCCTTTCCTGATGCTTTTTGGAGCCTTTACCTGACTTACATAGAGCCCTGGAAGAGCTAAGTTTGGACTAGAGCATTCCTATCAGACAGTGAGGAATTCAGGAATGGGAGAACAAAACCTATCTGTAGTCAGTTCTAGCATGGAACATGTTGATCGGTTTACTTGGTACTGGTGTTTTTTGGTAATTAAATTTAAGTCACAATTGTGAATCTTCTCTCTTTACAAAAAATCTTATCAAAATCCATGGCTGTGGGGGAGGGGGTGGAGCAACTCTGGGGAATGGCAGATGTGTGAAATTAGAGCTCCAGCCTTCACCTCCTCCTAACCTCTTTTAAAAGGACAACTTCGATTAACATTTGAATCCATGTGATGGGACAATCTGCTGGCAACAAAAATAAACCTTTTACGAGAAACACTGCAACTATGAAAGCCGGCACATTCAGGCTCATAGGAAAAAGCAAGTCCTAAAATGGCGGACACTCTGCAATCCACGGAAGAAGAGCAAGCACCATTATGCAAAAGAGATCTCATGGACTTAAAAGAGGATCTGCATCAGTTCTTCTCAGATAAAATTACACAAATGCTTCACCCGATTCAAGTCCAATATAATGAATTAACTGACAACCTGAAAGAAACTGCAAATACAGCAGAGACTGCAATTGAACTAGGACTTACCTTGCAAGAAGAGGCAAAAACTTTGCACTGAGAGGCTGTTTTTCATGAAAAAATTATAGCATTAGAAAATCAGTGGCATCAATACAATATAAAACTGCATGGGATTGATGAGAATGCAGAAGGCAAGGCTTCTGGTTTTGGCGTTCGCTATGGCAGTCGCTCTCCTGGACCTCCAGGAGACGATTGCCAGAACCCGTGACTGGGTGGGGGTGCGATTGTCCACATCCCCAACGGAACCCTTGCTGATGGGTTCCAAGCCATGGGGCACTAGACGGCTTCTCTGCTGGCAATCCTGCCGGTGAAGGGGGGGCCATCCATGCCCTGACGGTCCTGCCGCAGAGTTTCCAGATCAAACTAGAAGCGCACACCAGATCAAGCGCCGAGTGATCTAGCGATTTGGCAACATAAGCGAAATGGAAATCATCTAATCATTGAACTGTGAGATAAGTTGAAGCGAGAACACCAAAAAGAGCTAAAGCCGCCCCGCGGGAAGCAGAGAGGGGAGGGGACTCTCCTCCGATAAGACAGACTTAAAGCGAATTCTATCGTTAAAGCGGGGGGGCAGGCTTTCAAAGCAAAAAAGACTGAAATAAAAGACTTTGCTTAACAAGCATAACTGAGAACTTTAGTGACTCTGATAATTTTTGACGAAAAGTAAACAATTCCTCAAAAATGGCGTCTCCTACAAGGAAAGAGGAGAAGGAGAAGATAGTGAAAGCTAAGGCTACCGGAAGTGCCAGCCTAGCTAGTGTTGTGCCCAGACAGGACACAAACTCAGACCTTGAAAGGATATTAAATGAAGCACTACACCCTCTGCTGGAACAAGTGACGGAGATAAACCAAAAGCTGAATATGCAGCAAGCTCAAATTAACAAGACTGTCAAAAAAATAGACCAAACGGACCAGCAACTTAAAGAAGTGGACACCAACAGCAAAAAGCTGCAAAAACAAATGCAGACAATGGAGAAGAAGCGACAAACAGACAAGTCCCAACTGCTACAATTACAAATGGAAAAGGCAAGCTATGTCCTAAGGTTTCAGGGAATTTCTGAGAAAAAAGGGGAGAATCTCACACAGACAATGTGTGGAGCATTGGAGCAAATGTCAGACATTAAAGCGGATACTTTGCAAAATGATATTGATATGGTCTACAGATTGTATACAGAATTTACAATAACCTGCCAGGAGAAGTGATGGTGAGATTCTCCAGAAGGGAACGTCAGAGATAAAATTCTTAAAGCGGCTAATGGAGTTACCCTGAAAATCAAGGGCAAAGAGATAAGGTTTTAAAGGATATTGCATTTGAAATAAGGAAGAGAGGGCGCAAATATGAAGACTTGGTCGCATTTCTACAAAAGAAACAAATTGTCTACAGATGGATTCTGCCTGAAGGAGCCATCTTTAAGTTTGTAAATGGAAAAGAAAAAATTGACACTGTGGAAAAAGCAAATGAATTCCTGCATCTTCAAACAATATATATATATTATATAAAAATGTTTAAAATAAGCTTTCTTGGGCTTTTTATGAAGTCATAGTAGACGATGTTTAATTTTGAGTGGAAGTTTAATAGAAAGATGATGAACACGTTCAATGATTTTATACGAATACCTAGCTATATAAGCTTGTAATCTTGTTAAAGCAATTTGTATGACACCCACTCTTGGGTTTTTAGAGGTATCTTTTCTTTATCCCTTATTTTTTCATGTAGTGTTTAGTTATAGAAAATGCAATAAAAATCCCCTTCGGGGGGCCAAAAAAAGAGAGAGAGAATGCAGAAGGCAATATTGATCTAGCTACATTTATTTCATATTGGCTAATAAAAGTGCTAAACCTAGAAAATGGTCTTGCTCTGGTAATAGCTAAGGCTTACCATCTGGGTCCACGTGCTTCAGCCTGTGCTAATTGTCCTTGAGACATTTTAATCTAATTAAAATATTGTGTTAGGCAAGAACAAAAAGAGACCTCTGCAATGACAAAAAAATGTTGCTGTGCTGCCTGATCTCCCTCCAGAGGCATTAGAGAAGAGAAGAAATCTCAAGCTTATTACATCGACTCTCATGGACACCAAAATGCCTGCTTTAGATGGAGCCCCACCTCTAATATTCTTGTATTTCATGATGGAACTTTACATCAAACCTCAGACTTGGAATCCGGAAAACAATTTCTATCAACTCTAAAGCTGCAACTCCTCCCAGAAGACGAATGGTTAGCTGCAACAGTGGAAAAAGCAACCCGTTCACCTAAGGCTAAGTAACTTCAGAACATTTGAATCAGGCCCTCTGTTTTTTCACCTACTGTTTTATTTACTTAGTTAATAATTATAGAAGTTAAAAGTTTGGTCGAAACTGAGATCTTGCATATATTGTTAGGCTACCTCATGTGTTTACCTGTTAAACATTCACTTTTTGGATGTTGCATAGCTGAAATTTGATATGTAAACAGTAAGATCTGTTAAAGTATTAATTCTTTACATATAGTTAGCTACAGATGTGTGCTAACCAAATTAAAAATGTTTTTGCTATCCTGGTTTATTAAAAGAGTTTATCTCTATATTAACTATGGGTAACATAACAAAGTTCTATATAATACAAGGGGATGGGGACCAGGGGGGAGGAAAGTTATTTCTTTTCTTCTTAGGTATTCACACTCCCTCTATAGTAGTTAGGTTTCTGGACAGGGAGAGTTGAACTTTTACTCCCTGAGCCCTATTATTAAAATAAGGCATTGTGAAACCAGCCCTGGATAAGGGGCTAGAATAGGCTGATATTTAAACAGCAGTTATATCTCAAAAGTTAATAATATTGAGTTTATTTTGCTTAGGTTTTTTAATGTGAAGATGATCTTAGAAGTATTATTTGCACACTTTACCAAAATCTTTCTATCTGTGTTACCTTGTAATGTAGGTCATAACCACTCAATATATAAAGATAACATACTTTAAAGCTTGTACCTGGAACTGCAGGGAACTTAATAACCCAATAAGCCTTAAAAGAATTTCAAGTGCCTTAACTAAAGAATGACCCAATTTTTAATTTTTACAAGATACCCATTACAAGACAGTGGTTAAACAAGTTTTAAAATCCAATTAGTTTATGTATAATTTCCAAGCTCCTGGCTCCTCTAACGCTAGAGGAGTTGCAATACTGATTTCTAAAAATGTACCTTTTGGAGGCGCGTGGCGACGCCGACAAGGATGGCTGCCTAAAACGGTCCCTCCGTGACACTCCCTGCTCCCTTGCAACCCACCCTTGAAATAAACGCATTTTTCGCCCTCCTATCATGGGGGAAAACGATGGCACAAGTCTGCAAAAGAACTTGACAAGGCCAAATCATAAACCGATCAACAACAGAGAAGGTAAAATAGAAACTGTAGCCAACGCTAGAGAAGCAACCAAGATGGCTGAGGGGAACGATCTTGAAAAACTCTTAGACTCAGCCTTTAGCAAACAAGATCTACCGACACTTCTTGAGTGCATGGAAACAAGGCTAGGTGACAAGATACAAATGTCTATGTTACCAATTAAAGAACAATTACAAGAAATCCAAACGACATTAACGGCTGACGTGGCGTTGAAAATGAGCTCCAGTAAAAAACGAAACGGGTGAGCATGGAGCCGTCGTCATCTTCTAGTTGTTCGGTCGCCATTTTGTGGTCCAATAAAGGCGAAAGGCCTGTAGGTTGCTTGAGCTGTTCCCGGATCAGAAATTTGGTCATCTGATGTGGGTTGTTCGCATTTCTCCATGCTCGAGAAGCTCCTGTTTTACCCATTGTGTTTTTTGTCCAGTTTGGGTTCGGTGCTGCAGTTGTAAGGCGATATTGGTGGGAAGGGTGGAGGAGACCGTTCTTTAAGCAACTGCCATTATCGGCCGCCAAGCCATGCCCCCTAAATTTGTATTTTTATCTCAAAATATCCCTATTAAGCTCCCCTTGAAAGAATTAAAACAATGGCAAACCAAATTGAATAAATTTATATGGGCAAACAAGAAACCAAGAGTTAATTCTTTTCATTGACCAGACCTTCTAAATTTGGCGGAATTAGTTTCCCTAATTTAACAGCCTATTATGAAGATGCACAGCTCAAGAATATATTATTTTATTTTTCCCAATGTAATGAAAAGACATGGGTTCAAACTGAGCAATCATATCTGTCCCCCTGTTTATTGCGAGAAGTGATGTGGAACAAACCTATTGACAGATCCAAATCTATATTAGCTAATCTATATTTAACTAACACTTTATATTTTTGGAACAGATACAGAAAATTGTTAGCTCCAGATACCATCCACAGTAGCAGCTTTTTTGGGTCAACACTAGTTCACCCCAGGCAGGAGCGCTAACTCCTACGTACAGTGGAGAAATAAAGGCATGTATAGACTTTGTGACAGTATTCAAAGTCTAAAATTCTATTAGAGACAAAATATACATTTGTTATTCCATGGCTTCAATATGACCAGATACATCATATGATTTACAACTCAGGTCTGAATACCCTGCTCAACAGAGGTTTGACCAAGTTTGCATATCTCTTGAAATATGAATCAATCTGTACAAAATGATTGATTTCTCTTATTTATAAATTGTTAAATCAAAAACATTGGTCCAGCACAATACAGCACCAATTGTCGTTGTTCAGTCACACAATCGAGTCGTACTCTTCACGACCCCATGGACCACATCACGCCAGGCCTTCCTGTCTTCCGCCTCCCTCCAGAGTCTGCTCAATTTCATGTTTGTTGCATCGGTAACACTGTCTAACCATCTCATCCTTTGCCACCCCCATCTTCTGTTACCTTCAATCTTTCCCAGCATCAGGGTCTTCTCTGTTAACATTTAATGTTCAGTTAAGTCTGGCTGTAGATCAGAAGGATCTAAGTGACAGGAGCTGACAGCTCTGAGTGTCTGAAGAGCTGGCTCTAACCGGTTCTGGCTGGTTCCTGGCAGAACTAATTAGTAATGACTCAGCATTGGTCCTGATTGGTCAATGCAAGTATAAGTACAGTGATGTACAGTGTAACCCTTCTCCTTGTGAATATCTGGTGTCTGCGAGAGCATTTGTCGGTCTGTGCAATAATTTGGTGGAGGCTTGTGTGAATAAACTGTAAATAGCTTTTACACTAAGCCTTGAAGACTCAAGTCTTATTTGATACTCTCACACCCATGCACACCCTGCAGTGGGCTAGCACCGCGTAACATCGACAGGGTTATGGGCCCAGACCGCGGCTAGCTGAGCAGAGAGCGTGTGGTGTTGAAGGAACGAGTATCTGAAGCACAGAGACCGTCTGCAGTGGCTGAATGGCTGAGGAGCTGTCTTCGAAGCTGAGGAAGCAGCAGAGCTGTGTCGGAGCAGAGACAGAGCTGGAAGCTGTCCAGAGTGCAGAGGGACGACCAGCTGCCGGGAGCAGACGACAAACATGGCCCAGGTATCCATTGCCCAGGTGGTTGATAAGCGTCCATGCACACCCATGCACAAGTAACTATAATGTGTGGGCACTAAAGATGAAGCACTACTTGATCAAAGAGGCTCTGTGGGTGTGTGTTAATAATCCCCCAGAGGACCCAACGCCACTTGAAGAGAGCAATGATGAAAAAGCACTGGCTTTGATTGTTCTGAGTGTCGGAGATGACCAGCTTACGTATGTGGCTGATAATACCAGCGCGAAAGATGCGTGGGACTCTTTGAAAGCTGTTTATTTGCAAACTAACATCGGCTCACTGATATCGTTAACACGCCGTTTGTACAGAAAAGTGCAGCAGCCTGGTGAGTCTGTGAAAGATCACCTTTTTCAACAGCTGCATGAGCGTGGAAAGGATATTGCCGAGGAGGACAAGATATATGTGATATTGAGTTCTCTATCACAGGATTACAACATGCTGATAACTGCTTTGGAGAGTGTGGAAATTAAGCATTTAAGTCTGCAATATGTTGTTGGGCGGATTCTTCAAGAAGAACAACCGTCTGCAGAGTCCAGGCAGCGTGCCAAGGGGTCCGGGCAGTGTGCCAAGGATTCCAGGACATGTTCCAAGGAGAAACCGGGGAAGTTTTCTTCTACCAGCTGCGTCGCTCTCAAGGTGAAAAAATGTTTTTGCTGTGGATCAACTAAACACCTTTTGCGTACCTGTCCCAAGAAGCAGGAGCAAAAGAAGAAAAGACAGACTGCTGCTAAGCATTCTGCTTCAGTGGTTGTCACAAATGAAACCACTGATATGTCTTGGTTGCTTGACTCAGGCGCCTTGCAAGTCTTTTGCAAAGATGAGGGTCTGCTACAGAATAAGCGGGACTCTAATCTTAAACATGTAAGTTTAGCAGATGACACACCATCAAAGGTTACTTGACAGGGTGATGTGTATTTCCCTTGTCTAAATCATACATTTAAAGGTGTTCTATGTGTGCCTGGTCTTGAAAATAATCTGCTGATTGTGATGTGTCTTGATGCAGCAAAGTTTAATGTGTTGTTTGCCAACAAGGAGTGTAAAATTATGAAGGCAAACAAGGTCTGTGCAGTTGGCAAGCATTTTGTCGGTCTGTGCAATAATTTGGTGGAGGCTTGTGTGAACAAACTGTAAATAGCTTTTACACTAAGCCTTGAAGACTCAAGTCTTATTTGATACTCTCACACCCATGCACACCCTGCAGTGGGCTAGCACCGTGTAACATCAACATTCTCCAGTGAGTGCTCCCTTCTCATTTGGTGGCCAAAGTATTTGAGCTTCAGCTTCAGCATCTGTCCTTCCAGGGAACAGTATGGCAAAAGACTGTAATATTGTTATGGACAAAAAACGGTGGAATCTCATCTGGTCCTCTAACATGTATATTTCAAAACTTTAGATATTAGGCTGCAAGTCTTTAAAATATATACTAGATGGTATCTTACTCCACTGAAGCTATATCACTCAAAATATTTTAGCAACCCTCAGTGTTGGTAGGAATGTGGCAGTACTGGCATTTATCCACTGTTAGTGGACATGTCCTAAAATACAGTCCTTTTGGGACAAAATTCTTAAGAATATAAAGGACATTACTAATTATTCAGTACCAAACAAACAAACAAATCATCTTGCTCAACTTGTGGCCCAAAAGCTCCACCCCCAAATTTATCGCTATATTATTAGTTCCAGCTAAAACACTGGGCACTCCATGAAACTGCAGAGCGGTCGGGTTAGAACGGATAAAAGGAAGTACTTCTTCACCCAAAGAGTGATTAACACATGGAATTCACTGCCACAGGAAGTGGTGGCAGCTACAAGCATGGACGGCTTCAAAATGGAATTAGATAAGCATATGGAGCAGAGGTCCATCAGTGGATATTAGCCACAAGGTATAGATAGGGGCTCTGGGGCAAGTGATGCTCTGTCTTCTTGGTGCTTGGGGGGGTCAACAGTGGGAGGGCTTCTAATGTCCTGGCCCCACTGCTGGACCTCCTGATGGCACTGGTATTTCTGGCCACTGTGTAACACAGAGTGTTGGACTGGATGGGCCTTTGGCCTGATCCAACATTGGCATCTCTTATGTTCTTATGTTCTCACTACTTGCTCAAGACTGGAAATCAGACAAGATTCCTACTGTTAGACAGTGGTTCCTAAAGATATGGGACCTAATAATTATGGATAAAATATTGGACCATCTGTTGTTAGCAGATTATTCTTCATTTCAGTCGCATTTTATGGAAAAATGGTTCCTTTTTTACTACAACTATGCTAAAAAGGAGAGTACTTTGCCTAAGAAATAAATTTGTTTCTCATTTTAGTAATACCTATGATGTTTTATAATCTTCACAGTTTGTTTTTTTGTCTGTTAAAGTTTAAATATTTGTATTATGTATTTTATAAGTTCTTGGTTTTATATATATATGATAAATAAAAAGTTATTTCTTAAAATCCATGGCTGTGGCTACCAGGCCTGCATTTCAATACAGAATTTGTTTCTGGTTTTATAAATTTATTTAAGAAACACTGCAAGAGATCTAGACAAAGTCGGTACAAATCCATAAGGCAGGTGTTTTAAAACATCCCATCTAGGAGGAGAAAGCATGCTGGATCTCTCTCTCATCATCATCATTTTTCATATTCGGCAGAGTTCTCCTGAGTTGGGTGGAAGCCGGGCTGTTGTGGAAGTTTCCCCCCCGAAGTCACCAGCAGCACGTTGAACCTGATAGGCCTTCTGCACTTTCTCCTTCTGTTGCACAGAAACAATTTTAGAAAGATACACAGGAATGATAGTTGACACCAAACATTTTTGAATCATAATTGGGAGAGCTTGTGGAGGAAGCTGGAACTGGGCTTTAACTACTGGAGGGAGCTAAGAAGGGCTGTCAGGAGAGGGTTCAGCATCAATGAAAACATGGTTGTGGAATTATTCATGTCCTAAACAACACATTCATTATTTTTGTTAAAATATACTACTTACATACCAGACTAAAAATGTTCATTACCTTGTTGGGTTGCCATGGTTTAGTTTGGGGCATAACTTCCTCTTCCACCATCTCTGCAACTTTCTGAAGGGGGGGAGATACACACAAAAAGCTCAGGAAAAAGCTACATCAAATGCATTTGAAGAAACAGCCTTTAATTTCTGCAAGCAACAGGAAAAGGATATCCTATAACCAGTTTATTCTCAAAAGGCAACGGCTTTCAAGTACAATGAATTCTGGAAGAATGGCTTCAAATGCTGTATTCAGAGACATGCAGCCCATCCCACCGGACTCTGGGGAGCCACCCGGGCTTCCGAGCACCTTTCGCTTTCCTCTGCCCATCACAACAAAATTTGCTGCTTCGACTGGGGGGGGGGCGCGTTAATACAAAGGGGACGTCCCTTTCCCTTTGTTTTTTTCCCCCTGGTCTGTTTTTAATGATAAGGGATTGGAAGTGCAGTGCCACCACCAACTCCAGCGGCCGCTGACCCATTGGGGGGCGGCGGAGGGAGGCACTGGGACACCCCCGGCAGCGCCCGCTGGGGAGGGGAGCGGCTCCTGAGCGGGGAGGGCAAGGAGGAAGCAAAAGCTCCAGGCACTCTTCTCCCCCCCCTTCCCTCCTCCTCCTCGGCTCCATTCTTGCGTCCCCCCTCTCCCAGGAGAAACCGAAACAGGGCAATCCTCCCTACCTCGAAATTGCCTCCATGTGTTAAAAGGGGCAGGGGGGAGGTGGCAAGTGGGAGGCGGCGGCAAGCTTTTCATGGCACGGAGAGAGGGGGGTGTTTATAATTTGCTGGGGGGGGAGAAGGGAACAGAACAGCTTCCCCCTTGAGTCCCTGGTTTGCCATTTATTTTTTTTAAGGGGGAGACTTCCTTTGTCTCCAGGCTCTGCCTGGAGGTTGGCAACCACATAATTGGGCATGTGCGGACGGGGGGGTACCAGAAGGTACCCCCGCCTAGGTCACAAAAAAAACCTCGGGCCAGCCCTGGGCACAATCCATGCCAGTGTCTCCAGCACAATCCTGTTGCTACACTGACAGATCCTGTGGCAATAGGGCGGGCCCCCTAAGGGATCGAATTCCAGTGAGCGTCCAGAATTTTATTTAAAAGAAGCACCTAACAAAGTATTTTGAACACAAATTGCTCCAGCCCAGGTACCTCTGAGGAGGCTTTTAACACCAGAATCCACTTACTTCTTTTGGTGCCAAAGGTCCTATTTAAAAAAAGAACACAGAAGACATTTGGACAGATGCCAGAATATACTCTGCATACCTGGTCAACAGGTAATTCCACCTGTGTGTCTTCATCCTCCCCAACTTCCTGTGCACCCTGCATCTCTTTCCTTGCTCCTTTTGGTTTATAAATGCTTCCTTCTTCTGGAGATGAATAAAAAACATCTTGTGAACAGTCTTGTACATGCCAGAGTTAGAGAAAAATAAAATTGTCCCACTAGAAAACCTTAACTTAAAAAAAAAATCTGCTGGGCACTGATCTGGGAGTGTCACCCTTTGTTCAGAAAGTTATCATTCCTAATCACAAATATGAGGGGAGAGGAAAATTGGGTTCTGTATAATTAAAACAAGGAGCTTTGTTTCATTTCACAGAGGGGCTGTAGAGTCCTAAACCACATTAGAGAAAGTTTCTAAATGCAGAAGAGGTATAGTTTAGCCACTTCAGTCCTTAATTAATTTCATTATCCGGCCACCCACAAGGATGCAGTGGTGGTTGCTAGTGCTAGTCAAATTGTTAGGACAACTTCATGGAGGAGAGGCCTACCGAGAAGCTTCCCTTTTTTTTCAGGGCAACCTGCCTCCTGCTTGCAGACGCTGAGGGCAAAGCTCCCTTCTTAGAAGCTCTGCTTAGTCATCTGGGCTGGTTGCTTTGGAAACAGAACTTTGGACAAGATGAACCTTTGTCAGATCCATCAATGCAAGTCTTCCATGTACACAGTTGTAAAGACAGCTTGGTTTTAAAACTGCAGCCAGAGTTAGAACCTAATTTTCCAGAATCCAGTTCTGCCTCCCTTGTCACAGTTAGGCATGAATTCTCATGTCTGTGGATTACTTCTGATGAAGGCTTATAATAATAACTGGATGCTGTCAAGCCACAACCAGCTGAAGGGGATTCCAGGACTATGGGGTTTTCAAGGCAGGAGAAGAGCAGAGGTGGTTTGTCATTGCCTTTCTCTGCATGGCAGCCCCAGCCTCCCTTGGTGGTCTCCCATCCAAGTACTAACAATGGCCAACCCTGTTTAGTTCCCAAGCTCTGATGAGAACAGGCTATAGTCAGGGTTATTCAGACTGCTTACCCACTTGTTAAACCAAGCATCTCCAGTATATGAACCCCCCCCCCCAAGCTCTGCACAGCCCTCCACGAATACTGCTCCTGTATATAGTTCGAATTATGGTGCTGGAGAAAACTTGAGAGTCCCTTGGACTGCAAGGAGATCCAATCAGTCGATCCTAAAGGAAATCAACCCTGACTGTTCCCTGAAACGGCAGATAATGAAATTGAAGCTTAAATACTTTGGCCACCAAATGAGAAGGGAGCACTCACTGGAGAAGACCCTGATGCTGGGAAAGACTGAAGGTAACAGAAGATGGGGACAGCAAAGGATGAGATGGTTAGACAGTGTTACCGATGCAATGAGCATGAAATTGAGCAAACTCCGGAGGAAGGTAGAAAACAGGAGGGGCTGGCGTCATGTGGTCCATGGGGTCGCAAGGGATTGGACTTGACTGTGCAACTGAACAACAACAAATATAGTTCCTAGGAATGTTAAGCAAATGCCTTTTTTACCTTGGTCAGACCACTGAGGAGAGTTCCAGCTGATTTGCCCAACACGAACTGGCTTTGTGTGAATGATGGTTTCCTGCTTCTCCTCTTTGCTGCGCCGATGTTTCCTGGCTTTTTCATGTGGTACTGGAGAAGAGCCTGGACCGCTGTCCTTCTCCACAACTCCTGTAGACCGCACCCTCCAAAGATCCAGCTGGAAGTCCAATTCAAGGAAAACACTCAGATGTCGCTTGGGGCCAGTTTTATTGAGGACTTGTTACATAAGCATGGTCATGTGTGAGGTGGGACTCAACACACTATACACTATTGCAGTGCTCATGAACTACAGTGCTCCAGAGCTTACCTTCAAGACCACATAAGTCATCACAGCTGTTGTCTGAGCTCCTGACTCACTCGCAAAAGGAGGCTCTTTGCAAAAAACAAGGTGAGTCAAAATAATTTCTGAACCTGTGAAAGTGTCTGAAGCAGAAGCAGGACAGCTTCAGCTGAACACATGAAGCTGCCTCATACTGAATCGGACCATCAGTCCATCAAGATCAGTATTGTCTGCTCACACTGGCAGCAGCTCTCCAGGGTCTTTCACATCACCTGCTGCCTGCTCCTTTTAACTGCAGATGCCGGGGACTGAACCTGGGACCTTCTTCATGTCAGGCAGATGCACAGCCACTGAGCCACGGCCCCTCCTCAGCTTCACACACAAACAGTGTGAAGGTGGAAGACTGACCACAAATTGACTTTTCCCACTGAATACTTAAGCGCTGAGATGGTCTTGGACAGATAGTCAAATGACAGGGGCTACTTGGAAAATAAGCATAATGAGCGTAAGCTGGTGTACTGGTTAGCGAAGTAGGCCCAGAGAGATTCAGATTCAAACTGCTGCTTACAATGAAATTTACCTGGTGACTTTGGGCCAGTCACTCTCTCTCAGCCTCTACCCTACCTTACAGAGTTGTTGTGAGGACAGAATGGGCAAGGAGTCATGTATGCCAGCCGGTCTTAGGAGGGAAGTGGGATAAAAATGTACTAAATGAATAATCCTTATCCTAAATGACCAACACTGATGTGGATGCTGGATGAGCTACATTTATATCCTATACAGATCAAGAGCCATCATTGGAGGGGGGGAAGGAAATAGAGGAAATGTATTTAACTATTTTTTACAATTTGTGCTAAAAATTATTTTTAGGATTACCTACTCTTGAAAGGTTTCTCTTGTTAATTCCCAAACCAAATTGCAAAGATAATAATGTATTGCTTAAAGACTTTTGATTAAAAAACCAACTCCATATGCCAAAACCTGTTCTTGATCTACATGAAAAACGATTACATAAGCCCCCAAAGAAAACTTTTGATCACAGTCCCAATTTTTCATCCTTAAATCTCAGGACTGCTCCCTCATCGGTTACCTGCTGTGGCGCTTCAAGAAGTGCTGAGTCACTGGCAGCATCTTGAGAAGCCAAGTGAAATTTGCCAAACTGAGAACAGAAGGAGAAAGGATTTCCATAAAAAATAGGCAACATGTTTCTAAGCCATTTCAGAAAGAAGCAAGATCTGTTCAGCACCATCCCAATCAGACAATACCCCCAACAACACTCAAGATTCCCCCCAAAGATGAAGGAACGATACTACTCTGTCCTCCAGAGCAACCTCCCAGTTCCTACATCCATTTAAGAGCCAGTATCCTCCTATGGTGGGAGCAGGTGGGGAAGTGACTTGCAAGAATCATCCTATCTTGGATAAAAATCTAACATGAGGAAGTCAACCCACAGCCAGCAATTGACAGATGCCTTCTGGATTCACCGCCTCCTTGGCCACTTTTACAAGTACAATCCTCCTGAATTAGTTACTATTTCTAGGAATGTGATTCCCCCCCAAATTCACCTACTTCTCGATTGCAGTTCCTTCTTTTGTTATTGGTGTGGTTCCTGAAAGCACAGACACAGTAAAGATAAACTGTTAGGGAAAGGGAGCTTGGAGAGAAAAAGTATTTATCACATTCCCTGATGGAGAAAAATTTGGGTTCAACTGAACGGATCCAAAAGAGGCAAGTTAACAGCAAATCCCTTCTTAGAAGCTTAGGTCTTCACTTGGTTGATCATGATCAAGGAAACCACCTGTCTGTACAGGAGTTCAGAATGCTGACACCTGAACAAAGTAAAACTTGCATGTTATATGGGCAAAATTACATCAATAAAGAAAAGTAACCCTTACCCAATTATTGATTGATAACTCAATACTGCACCAAATTAGAACCAATCAGGCAACGCCATCCACTTCCTCTTCCAAGACCTCTAAGACTTTTTTTTTCAAACTTTTTGAGAATCCCACTAACTTGTTTTGTCTCACAATAAACTTTTGCTTGGGTAAATATTTGCTAGCAAAACAATTCTGCTGATGAGCTTATTTTAACTTGTTAGCTAAGCAGGGTATGGGTTAAAACCATTCTTTCCCAAACTCAGCAACTAATTTGGTACTTATAGATACTAAAAGTGCATGCATGGCTAGTACACTTCTTCTACTGCTTGCTTCAGCATTCTAATATGGTTGGGCCTTGACCTTTTCTCCTTCATCCCCACCCAAACCAAGTGTTATTTATTCCAAGGGATTATTTTAACCAAGAGACAGCAGGGCAACACAAATGCAAGTGGCAGACACACAACCACCAGCAGAGCGCCACAGCTCAGGGTTACAATGTGGCCTTCTTCACCCACCAAAAGGACCGATGCACAATCTTTTGGGGCACCAGCAGTTCCACATAGGGCAGGTTCTTGTACTTCTCCGTTCCCACAGCCACATAGTAGCTCCCGCTCATCAGTTCGTCACCGCAGGAAACGACATCACCATTCAGTTGGCAGAGCCTGGCAGAGACAAAGTGGGGGCAGGTGGCTTTTCAGGAAAGATGACTGATAAGATCCAGTGTCAAAAATATGTTTCCCCTTTGGGACCTCACTACAGATCTGAAATATGACTAATAAGCTTATTTATTTATTTATTTTATTAAACTTTTATCCCACCCTACCCCACAGATGGGCTCAGGGTGGCTCACAATGTAATAAAAAACAATAAAAACCAAGATATAAAAACAGTTAAACAATTAAAACAAGATGACATTAAACACGAGTAATCCAATGTCTCCTGTGACATTTTAACAGCCAATGGTAGATGGCCCGATTTATAACAGCTTTAATCAGATGGTACCTAAAATATAGTGCTCCAAAGATGATAAAGAGTGTCTAGGAGGCACTGGGCAGGTACCAGAGGCAGGGAAGGCTGAGATGGTTTAATGTCCACCGCCTCACCCAAAGGCCTGGTGGAACAGCTCTGTCATACAGGTCTGCGGAACTGTCATGGCTCTCGCAGGTCCCTGATCTCAAATGGGAACATGATCCACCAGGCCAGGGCCAGGGGTGAAGCAGCCCTGGCCCTGGTTGAGGCTAAGCGGACGTTTCTAAACCCGGGGATTACCTGGAGGTGCTGATCTATGGAGCACAAGGCTCTCCAGAGCACATATGGGGAGAGGCGGTCCTGCAGATATGCTGGTCCCAAGCCCTGTAGGGCTTTAAAGGTCAGTACCATAACCTTGAATTGGATTCGGTATTCAACTGGCAGCCAGTGCAGTTGGTGAAGCACCAGCTGGATGCATGCCCGCAAAGGCATCGCCATCAGCAGGCGCACTGCCGCAATCAGCACTAGCTGCAGTTTCCAGATTGGGTTCAAGGGTAGCCCCACATATAGTGAGTTATAGTAATCCAGCCTGGAAGTGACCATTGCATGGATCACTGTAGCAAAATCCTGAGAGGTGAGATAGGGAACCAGCTGCCTGATCAGGTGGAGGTGGTAAAAGGCCAATCTGGTAATTGCTGTGACCTGGGCCTCCATAAAAAGCGAGGGATCCAGAATCACCCCATGACGCCTCACCCTCGGCACTGGTGCCAATGGCACCTCACCAAGCACTGGGAGCTGGATTCCTGATCCCACACCCCCACAGCTCAGGTACAGGACCTCCATCTTCATAGGATTTAATTTCAGCTGGCTCTGCTAGAGCCATCCAGCCACAGTCCCTAATGCCCTGTCTAGAATATCTGGGGCGGCATCCGGCTAGCTGTCCATCAACAGATAAAGCTGGGTGCCATCAGCGTACTGATGGCAAACCAGCTCAAACCCCCGATCAACTGGGCAAGGGGGTGCATATAGATGTTAAACAACATCAGAGACAGGATTGCCCCCTGCGGTGCTTCACATTCAAGTGGGTATCGCAGGGACATCCTCTCCCCTAGCTCCGCCCTCTGTCCCTGACCACGGAGCAAGGAGGAAAATCACTGTAAAGCAGTCCCCCAGATCCCTATGTCAGCAAGGTGGTGGGTCAACAGGTCATAGTTGACCATGTCAAACAGTGCTGTCATATGGCTCTGCTTGCAAGAGGCCTCATTTTACAATCTACCTCCCCCTCCCCACAAATGGGGGAGAAGGAAATGAATTACTTACCAGCTGTGAAGATAACATACCAAATGCCATTGTGACTTCAGTACTTGAGTCAAACATCAAACTACAATGAATGTATTTCTGCATCCTGGAGTTGAGAATGTCATCTTGAACATTCCAAATACTGTTGTCGGTGTCCAAAGGAGGCATCATGGTACACACAGAATGCCAAACACTCCAACTAACATGAGGCCTCACTTTCCTCGACTATGACTTCATCTGGATTTTTGTAACCATTGCATATATTCAAATTTTGAAGTGCAAATCATCTATCTAAATAAACCACTTGCCTTCAATTTATTTTTTGAAAAATAATAAAGACCACAACCTGCAGCGGAAAAGGAAATGCCATAAAGAGGTAAAAAGGGGGATACTGACACCACAGACATAAACTGGTTTAATAGTAATTCCCTCTCCCTGCAGAACCTTGGGAACTAGTTCTGCCAAATGGATCTCAAGCAGAATTCTCAGCACCTTGGCCAAAGTACACTTCCCAAGATTCTTTAAAGGAAATGCCATGGCATTTAAACCAGTTTACATTTGTAGTGTAGATCTA
>NW_015164182.1:447164-490483 GCF_001447785.1 Gekko japonicus | reverse complement strand
AGGAGCAACTGGATGACACACATACCTCTTGGAAAAGAGCCCTGCCCCAGTGCTGGAGCTCACTTTGCCAGTGGGGCTCTGACATGCCAAGAACCTTATGTGGAGGAGGCCCCTTCAAGCCCACTCCCAGAAACACTCTGGGCATGAAGCAATCCACAGCTCATAGACAGCACAAATATACAGTTTCAAAGCTAAACAGAAAAGAAGGGAGTTGGGTGCATTTACTCAGGTAACTCACCTTCGGACAGCTCCACTGCGCAGGTTTGCCCTCTCTGACAGCAGGCTAAGGACGGTGTTCCACTGCTGTAGAGCACTCTTGGAAAGCATCAGGCGGAACGGGGGGCTGAGCAAGTCCCCGTTACGGAAAACACTTCAAAGAAGAAGCAAAAAGCAAAGTGCTGGGCTGATGATGACATGGACAGATCTATGGCAGAGTCCCCCACCCAGGATACCTCTTTTACACAAGCTTGTTCAGAGGCGTTCCAAGGGAAACCTAGAAGGTGCCATGCTGTAATCTCAGTACCTCAATTGTTCTGTCCCCCGGAGAACCCTGTGCACACAGAATCCTCTGCAGAGGAACCAAGCCTTGCATGTCTGCCATGGAGAAAGTGCCACAGAGAGGTCTGGAAGGCTTGTTCCATTGACCACGCTCAGTGCACACTTGCAGATGTGCACTGCAAAGGAAGATGGTGTGCAGCAAGCCTGTCAGAGAGGGTTGCCCACCACGGTCACTGTTCTCATTCCAAAGAACAGGGTCATCGGAATGCAGTCAGCAAGTAACCACCATTTGAACAAGGTGAGGTGTCATGCATTTTCTGTCTTGACGCTTCCTAAATATTTCCCCCATCACCACCACCTCACATGCATGGAACTGGGCCTACAGATCTGTTCCACTAACAATGTTTCTTTCCCGTGCGAACAACCTTCTGCTGATGCACCCATTGAAGACTTCCTTGTGCTGGAGAAAAGCACCAGTGTTAGTGGAATAAATCCACAGGATCCAACCTATATTTACTACATTGTCTCCAAAAAGGAATCTTACATAGAAATTAAAGAGTCACTCACTGTATAATGCAGGGCATGTTCACCTGTCTCCTGCATCGCTCCAAAACATTCACCCTCCGGGAAATGACTGGATAGCTCTAAAAACCAAATAACATCCATTCATATAGTAAGTACTATTTATTATCAAGATGCTGCTGTCAGTGGACATGACACTTTGTAGATAAACATAAAACAAAGAAGCTAGGTCCATGTCCCAAGGAGCTCATAGTGAAAACTTTGACAGTAAGGCATCAAACACAGAGTCGAGTAATAAAGGAGGAACTGAGTTAACTGCAGAACCACTATACATCCCACCCAGAAACACTGGGAGGATTTGTGAGCCCTGAAGCAGAAACAGGATTCTGTCCTCCCTAAAACTTGGAAACAGTGTTTTCTCAGGAATGGATTGGTCCTTTGGATCACTGGGAAACTTCCTGGTGGGCCACTGCTCTGGAGGGCCACTGGTGGCCAGGAGGAAGCTGAACCAAGTGGGCCCTTAGAGGAGGATAGTGGCTCAGAGGTTGCTTGGCTTGGATCCAGACCGCAGCAATGATGTCAGCACAGACAGGCTCAGCTTGCTCAAGGGTTTTTTAAAAAAAAAATCATTCCACATAGAAAAGCATGCAGTGTTAATGTAAAACAGTACAGTATTCATGTTAAATGTTCAGTGCACATTCAGTAAAGAAGCTATGAGCATATCAACCCATTTTTATGAACTACACAGGCACAAATGACACAGTATTATACAAGAGCAGAGTGGAGTTTTTGTTTTTGAAAGTTAAAAGAAGAGTTTAATTACAAAAAAATAATAACTGGGTTCTCAGTCTTCAGCAAAAGAGACATTTTGTTCCCCCAACTGAACAACTGCCTGGAGGGGAAAAAACCTATTCTAACAGTCACACATTTAAGATACCAATATGGCATAGACACAGCATGTCATGCAGGCATGAGCAGGCAAACATTTTATTCCGAAAGCCAAGTTCAAATAGAAGTGGGGCTCCGCAACAGCTGCCACCACATTTTTGCACAGGAAAAGAAAACCCAACTAAGAAGCCGTCTCATGGGCTTCTCACCAATATCAAGAAACCCATTTTGAAGATCCATTGCAGGACATTTAACAGCTCCTCAGAAAAGGACTGAAGGCTTCATATAACCCAACACTGAGAACAAAAACAGAACCAAAAATGCAATATACCAATCCTTAAGTATCTAAACGGAAGACATCAAGAGAGAGAGAATTCTGATCAGATTTCATAAAACAGAAGAGTCAGACTCCATCACTTAGTATGTAAAGACTGGACAAGCTGAGATCATAGAGGGATCTACAAATGAAAAAAAAAGAATCACTTGGGATAACAAAATTACCCTCAAGACATTTATATTGATACTCAACCTTAATTTTGTTTTGTTTAAGAAATAAAGAGTCAAATCTTGGTAGTTTCTGACAGATTTGCACTAGACAAGCTACTTTGAATTTTTCTTTATGTTTACATATGAAGACTTTTAGCTTTCCTGTCAAAAGAGACTGCAACTGATTATGGAGGTTCTGCAGTGCAGGTGGCACCTTAAAGAGGGAGGATCCTAGCTTTTGTTCTTCAAATGATCCTCCAGAGTTGTTAAAAAAAACTGAGGGAAAGCTTTTTTGGAATTAAAAACTCTTGTGTTTTTATTTCACTTGTTTCTGAAGTCCGCTCACCAAACAGTGGGAAAGGCTCCATTATGCCTAACATAGAGGGGGAAAGGATCGAAAAAGTCAGATTTCCATTCACTTTCCTCTGCAGAATCTGACAGAAGACATTTCAGAGAGTTCTGTTCATTCCTTTCCTTCAGAACATTGGGTTGCCTTGCAGGAGTTCTCCAGGTCCAAAGATGACTTGGAAATATAATAAGGGCTTTTAATGTTGTCCGATTCAGACATCATGGAGTCCAGAGATTTTGTCCAGGTAAGCAGCATCCATGGATGCTTCACTGGATGTCCTGATGCAGTTCATTTCTGAGGAATGGACAGAATGAAGTTTTCTAACGCTGTGCTCTGGAGAGTCTTTGTTACCATCATTCAATGCATCTCCAAAATCCTCAAATTTGAGGATTTTGAATTCCAGTTTCCTTAGAAATGTAGACAGCTTCTTTGGACCCTCTTCATTTGCAGACGGGTCTTTGCTGCTGGGAGTGTTCAACTGGAGGCACCTGAGCAACAGTGGCATACCCAGATCAGGAACTTCGTAAAGCTCATCTTTATATGGCATGCAGTCCTCGATTTTATCCCACGTTTGCTCGCAACAAATCTCTATTCAGCACCAGTTATATCCAAGAGGCGCTCCTGGGAGCCAACGAAAACATCCCTTCCAGGCAAGTACGGGGAAACTGATTCATCTGAACAACCTCAGCTGGCTAATTTAAGCAGACATCATTGTTGCTACCTAGCAGGCCACTACCAGTTTGACCATCATTGGGGCAGTGAGCAGAGCACAAACAGTTCTGATCCAGGCACTCTTCTGGGCTTTTCAGCAGGGCTCTCTCATTAGTGATGCTTCCACTTTCTCAATCCCGCACTGGAACAGCAGCTTTGCTTTCGAAAGTTTCTTCTTTCATGGGTTCGCAACATTCTGGTGTGACACCTGCGACTCCAGCTCTTCAGTGTACTTGTTACGCTGTTCCAGCATCTTTCTAAGGCAGCTGGTTTCACACTCGCATTGATCGAACTTGAATTGAAGTGCTGCTACAGTGAACCGCCCAAACTTCTGGGGTGATCAACTTCCAACCACAGCCTTTAGCCACAAGTTCTCCCACACAAGTCCTCTTTTTTCATACCACAGTTTCCTGTTTACCTCCACTATTCCATGTCATCTTTCACTTTTTGGTACATATAATTAGCTGCCTGAAGCTTCTGGGTCAATGCAACCAGAGTCTCAGAAACATCTTTGTTCCCATCATTCAAGAGAAGAGGACTCTTCTGATTTTTTTGTCTGACATATCCAGAGTCACAGGACGCAAATTGGATTTTAGCTGGGACTCCAAATTCAGGTTTCTGCAGAGATTCTATCTCATCCTCATATTCTTTGTGAAGGAGCTCAAGCCTGGATTTGCAGAGCTGTTTCTAACCACAGGGGTTAACACGGGATTACTTTCACTAGCTTCTCCTCTGACTTCTTTGCAAGGATTTTTGGGGGGGTGATGGGGATCTGGCAAGCAGGACACTGACTATTGTTCTTCAGCCACACCTCAACCCAAATGGAGCAGAAGACATGGTGGCTGGTATTGACAGAGTAATTAACACAGCAGCAGTGTACAACCTGATTAAAGAGTAGTCAAGTCAAGTCATTTATTGTATTTAGCCATTGGCTGTTACAAAATACAGCAGAGCATTCATAAAACATTAAAATACAACCTTAGTGACCGGGTTAAAATTAACTACTAGTCCGTGGTAAAAATAGAATAAAACAGGTTTGATCAAGTAGCCTGACCTTAGATCTAGTCTTAGATGCTGCTAAAGCAAACAGGGAAACTCTATGGGATAGATAAGCATCCTTGTCTGACAATAGGCACGCAATCTTCTCGATTTCTGGGAGCGCCCTTGCAGACCTAATAGAATTCCTGCTAAAAATTTCTCACAAAGCTGTAAAGGACACTCTGAGGTTATAGTTAGAGATATTAACTAGATAACTTGACCTGCAGTGGTCAACTTTCAATATTTATACCAGGGAGCCACTAGATTTCAGATCAGAGAATGATTGATCAATGCATCAGCCTTGTATATCCAGTCCCTAAGATGTGAATTCTCAGCTGAGACCCTGAGAAGGTCATTTGGAATAGTATATCTTTGAAGGATAATATTAAGAAAGTTAGAATGGCTAGGGTCTTTACCAATATGGAAGTTGCCTGATTGATGGCTTATAGGAATGGAGCTTGGAGGTGTGTTCTTTTTCCAGTGTTTTATAACCGCCAGGTGTACCCGGGCCTTCACAGAGGGAAGTCCCAGTTCAGCTCTCATTAAAGATGTGGGAGTACCTCTGGGCAAAGCTAGAATTCGCCTCATAAATTGATTTTGGATTACCTCCAAATTAGCCAAAATATCCTCCTTCCAGCCCCAAACTTCAATTCCATATAAGAGATGGGGGATGACCTTGCTGTTGAATAATTTCAGTGCCGGGTCAATCAGACGGGCTGCCCTTTGTGTGAAAAAAATGTACAATTGATCCTACTGTTCTTAATGCTGAGGCTTTTATTGATGCAAGATGGTTTTTCCAATTCAGAGTCTCCGTGAAGGTTACACCAAGATATTTAAATGTTCTGCATTGTTCGATGGGGTTGCCAAGGTCAGTCTATTGAGAGATTTTAGGCTTTCTCCTAAAGACCATTACCTTGGTCTTTGCATAGTTTATATTGAGCGATTCCTCATTACAGTATTTCCCTAGCTGGTGTAAAAGTCTTCTCAGACTGATTTTAGTTAGGGATATTAGGACCATGTTATCCGCATAAAGAAGAATTGAAATTTCTTGTTGACAGAGTGATGGAGGGGGGAAATGCGGACCTGAGAGAATCTCTGTAATGTCGTTGATGTACAGATTAAATAGCAATGGAGCCAGCACACAGCCCTGTTTCACACCTTTGCCAACAGGAATTCTACTGGTTAAAGAGCCAGAAATACCCACTCTAATTTGGGCAAAAGTATCTCTATGTAGCTCTCGAAGGAGCAGTAATAATCACCTCTCAACCTTCATTTTGGCTAATTTAGACCAAAGGCATTCCCTGTTTTTGAAATCAAATGCGGCGGCCAGGTCAACAAATGCTACATAAAGTGCCTTTGTTGGTCCGTTTGAACCAAAATGCGACAGTTGGTACAGGGTTTGGCAATGACTGATTGTTCCAAGGCCCTTCCGAAAACCTACTTGAGCCTGATGTCAAATTTGTTCCTCAGCCATCCAGTCTTCCAGTTTTGACAACAAGTATTTACCGTAAAGTTTTGCCGCTATGTCTAATAAACTTACTGGTCTATAATTGTGAGGGTCTGCAGTGTCCCCTTTTTTGTGTATGGGCACCACAATGCTCAGTTTCCAGCCAGAGGGAAACACTCCAGACCCATTGATTTGTGTGAAGACTCTAGCCAGCAAGGGGCCAACCACTCAGGGAAAACTTTATACAGTTCAGGTGGCAAAATATCTTCCCCTGGGGATTTTCCTGTGGATAGTGTGGCTATTAGACCTCTAATTTCAACTTCTGAGACTGGTGGCCATTCCGGTAGACCTGTAAGATCTGAGGGTACAACCTGCAGGAAGTTTTTTTGGCCCTCTTTCGCCTAGTGTATCTCATAGCTCAAAGCAGATCTTTCTTTAGTGCTTTACATTCAGGATCAAACCAAGCATTGTGGGCATGAAGTATTGGTTTCAGAGGCCTATTGTTTATTAGCAGAGGCTTAATTTGAGAATTAATCTCCTCAAAGATTTTAATGGCATCCGAATCATGTTGTAGAAGGGAAGATCTTAAATTGCTCAATTCAGGACTTATTAAGGTATGCACTATTCTGACCACTTAAGTCTCCTAAAATTGGGTGTTACATCCTCTTCAAAGTGTGAGCATGATGTGAATTATAAGAGTTTGCGACAGAGGGCAATGGTCGCTTAGGGTGGAGTCCAGAGCCTCAAACTTGGTGACAAAGCTAAGTAGAGCCGGCGATATTGCTATATAGTCGATTGTACTGGTTCCTGAGGGTGCTACGTAAGTAAAGGTCCCACCTGTTTGGTCTAAGAAAGTACCATGCAAAATATGCAGATTTGTCAATGAGAGCAGTTGCAAGAATTTGAGACCAAACTTGTTTATAACCTGGCCCCTCGAAGAGCGCTCTAAGGAGTGTGCATGCATGGCAATCTGCCCATTCAAGCCATCTCTTGCCTCTGCATTACTTGTTCCTGTCCTAGCATTGAAATCCCCACATAAAAGAACCTGTGCCTTAGAAAACTGAGACATTAACAAGTCAAGCGTATCTGTTAATAAATTCCAAATACGCCCCCTTTCCTGCCCTGGTGAGCCCCTTGGAGGAATGTATACATTTACACATAAAACACTTTTAAAGTGCGCTCCTTTGATAAGTAAAGTTTGGATGTTTTTAGGGCAGTTGTTTTCTAAGACTTGAATGTCCACCTTCAGATCCACTGAGACCAAAGTAACCAGCCCTCCACTTCCCCGCCCCTTTGAGTGTGTTTTAGTCACTGGTATGGAAAATACCCTGTATCCCTGAATAACACGGAAGTCAGAGCTCTGTATCCAAGTTTCCTGTAAGCAAAGTATGTTATAACAATGCAAAAATGTTAAGAAGACTTATTGCACCAACCCTCCAGATTCCATGATAGAAACTTTAGCTGTCAGTCCGCCTGCACGATCTTACTTAGGTCGCCTTAGGTGTCTAAAAAGACGCATCCATTCTTTTTTAAAAAATATTTTATTTTATAAATTTTCCATATAACACTGCATACAAATATAAATCTCACTGAAATCAACTTCAATAATTCAGATCTCTACAACAAAGTAAGTACATTTTATGAGACATTCTATTAGTAGAAATCCTGTCTCAAATACTGATCTATAAAGATGCTGACTAATTAAACCTTAACTTCAACTATTAAACACAAAACTGACACATGAACTGACACATGGACAGGGTCACTGTATAGCTTAAAATATCGCTATGTTTTCTTTATACTTTAAGGGAATTGTGGATGTAGAAACAGAAGGTTTTGAAAGCTAAGTTTCCATACAATCTAACCATTTTGCAAAGAATAAAAGGTAAAGGTTCACTTGCTCGAAAGGCTTGATCGGAGAGGAAATTGTTTTAAAAATGCCTCCATTGAGTCTTCCATAGGTGCATCAGATTGATAAAGTGAAGAATAATAATCTAGAAAGGCCTCCGATATTTCCTTAGGGGTATGAAGCAGTTGTCCATTTTTGTTCTTAACCACATGTATAGCGTTCTCAGTGGTTCTTTTCTTGTATTTCCAAGCAAGTAATTTGATTGATTGAGGCGATTTAAACCAGTACTTCTGTTTTATATATGCAATCCGTTTCTGGATTTGTGATACTTCTATAGTTTCTTTTTTTTTTTTCATTCTAGAAGTGTCAGCTAGCTGCCATATTTCATTTGTATGTGTCCTTTCCTGACTGTGGCGCTACGGCGCATGCTTGCTTTGCTCGCTTGCTGTAAACAGCGATAGGGAGGCGCTCCTGAGACCGTGCGAACTGGCGCTGCCAGACTGGGTTATCTGACTAACCTTGAGGAAGAGGGAGGGCTTGTGTTCCACTGTTGGTGTGAATCTTTCTGCTCTCATGAGGCATGGAGACTCTCCCGTTCATTATGTAACCTCCCGCCGGGAAAATTCCCGCGTGCGCGCTTGGATTTCATTTGCTTAGCCATTTGCAGCATCACGCTATATGAAGGGATGCATCTGCCCCATTGTCATTCCTAACAATATCCCTGTAGATCATGGCAACAGACCTATAGTCTAATATAAAGTATAGCGCTTCCCTGGCAACAGATCATGGCAACAGACCTATAGTCTAATAAAGTATAGCGCTTCCCTGGAAACGTGTGTGGAGATTTACTTGCTGTTGAACCTGACAAGAAGTAATGATTTGTAGGTACGTTTATTCCCATGTTTGCTGTATTCTACTTCTAGGTTTTTGATTCTGTTTATCATTTCCTGTTTTAGCTTTTGTTTTCTTTCCTATAAGTAGAAGCAATTGCAATCAATTTGCCTCGGACCACCGCTTTTAAAGACCCCCATACAATGTGTTGCGAGACTCCACACCTGGCATTGAACTTCAGATATTCTTTGATGTCTTTATCTATTGTGTCAGTTATTGATTGTAAAAATAAAAGTTTTGAGTCTAGTCTCCAATTGTAGTCTCTTCTGCTTTCGTCCCTATCATCCATCACAGCTTCTACCCAGGAGTGATCTGACCATAGGCGTGCACCAATACTAGCTTCTGTGAAGAAATTTGATATGGATGTTGAAGCTAAAATATAGTCTATTCTGCTGTGCGTTTGAAATCTGGGGGGAAAGTATGTGAAATCTTTGACCGTTGGATTCTTGAGTCTCCAAACATCCACCAGATTAAATTGTTGAAGAACGTTATGTAGGTCTGTGTTACCAGATGGAGAAGAGTGTGGGCATCATTTTTCCTGTTTCTTTAACAAGTTAGATTTGTCTAAGAGTTGGCTTAATATATAATTTAAATCACCGCCTATCACACAGGGGTCAGTGCTGAAGGCTGCTAACTTAAAAAGAGTATCACGTATGAATTCGACTTGACCGTTGTTTGGCGCATATGAAGAGACTAGTGTTATTGCATGACCATTCAAAGCGCCATTTAAAAACAAATATCTACCAAAGGGGCCATGTTCTGCTTTGAGAAGTTGGAATCTCACTGATTTATGTAATAAAATCGCAACACCCCTGGACTTAGATGTGCCCTGTGCCTGATATTGTTTTGAAAATTTCTGGGAATTGAATACTGTATCCTGTTTTCCTTTGAAATGTGTCTCTTGCAAAAATATAATATTGGCATTTTGCCGTAATAACTCTGAAAGCACCCTCTTCTTCTTGATAGGTGAGTTAAGACCTCTACAATTAAGAGAAAGGTATTTAATTTGTTGCTTAGGTATCATTGTTGGGTAAATTAAAATGTCAGTTATTGAATACGATCAAATTAGTGCACTCATGTTAGAAGTATGCATTCCATCGCTAAGGTTGTTTTCCTGAGAAAAACCGTCAAAAGTGGCTGAATTCATAGACCTCCTGAGTGTCATCAGATTTATCATGCTGTCTACCTTTGGACTGCTCTCAAAGCTTGGGTATGAATTGTACCCTGTGTCATCAAATGCCCTTACAAACACTAACATTATACAAACAAAAACAAACAACAGTACAAATCCGTACAGAGTCAACTTATGGACCCTGTCTTCCCTTCCCTTCAGGGTGTAAACTGTGTAAATCACAGTGTTTTATAAAGTGATTAAGGTTACTAGAGGACTAGACAGAAAAACCCCTCTTTCCCCCCTATTGATTAAATAAGATATTATTAAATTTGTAACCATATTGATTCAAATTTTAGATTCATAAACAATATTCCTATTCCTATTGCTGTACGTGCAAACAGTGGTCAAAGTTAAGTCTTGGGTTATTTCATCAATTACGTAAAGTATATCATTATGTGTTATAATAGATTCCTTAAGGCTGAAGCTAAGGTGTTGAACATATAGCATCCTGACAACTGCTATATAACTTTCCAACAATACCACTCAATGCTGTATTAAGGTCTAAAAATAGGTAAGAAGTATTCCCTCTTGAGAGCTCCATATAAGTAAAAAGTGCCAAGCTTTATCTTACTTATAAAGCAAATATTACTTGTCATTTGGTAACGCGCCACTAGATGGTGATCTAATACAAATAAACCATAGTGCATAACATACAGTGAAATACAACTATTAGTTTCAAATGGTTAATATATATTTAATCAATTATACAATTCCCTATTTGTATATGCCATAAAGTGATTTATGAGTAGATTCTTAGCCCTATAGTTTGTATGTAGCTTATATTTTAATAGTGTAGCCTTATTAATATGAGTTGCAAAGTATTTATGTTTTTAAATATAGAATATAGTTAATAACAAGTTATTTTCTGATATTGCGATTCTTTTAAATTGATTTCATGACAACCTTTAGGGTCTGAAATCATGATATAACTTTTTAGAACCTTTCACATGCAATCTATGACGATCAACCATAATATTTGTTGCAGTTGTTGTTGTTCAGTCGCACAGTCGAGTCCAACTCTTCGCGACCCCATTGACAAGATCCCGCCAGGCCCTCCTGTCTTCCGCCGTCCTCTGCCGTTTGCTCAATTTCATGTTAGTTGCATCTATGACACTGTCTAACCATCTCATCCTTTGCCGTCCCCGTCTTCTTTGACCTTCAATCTTTCCCAGCATCAGGGTCTTCTCCAGTGAGTGCTCCCTTCTCATTTGGTGGCCAAAGTATTTGAGCTTCAGTTTCATTATCTGGCCTTCCAGGGAACAGTCAGGGCTGATTTCTTTTAGGATTGACTGATTTGTTCTTCTTGCAGTCCAAGTTACTCTCAAGAGTCTTCTCCAGCACCATAGTTCAAAAGAATCTATTCTTCGGCGCTCGGCCTTCCTTATAGTCCAACTCTCGCAGCCATACATGTCTACTGGGAATACCATTGCTTTGACCATGCGGACTTTTGTTGGCAGGGTGATGTCTCTACTTTTTATCATGCTGTTTAGGTTCGCCATCGCTTTCCTCCCAAGGAGCAGGCGTCTTTTAATTTCATGGCTGCAGTCACAGTCTGCGGTGATCTGGGATCCCAGGAACGTGAAGTCTGTCACTACTTCCACGACTTCCCCTTCTATTTGCCAAGGAGTGATGGGGCCGGATGCCATGATCTTAGTTTTTTTGATGTTGAGCTTCAAGCCCACTTTTGCGCTCTCCTCTTTTACTCTGAGCAAGAGGCTCTTTAGATCCTTTTCACTTTCAGCCATTAGAGTGGTATCATCTGCATATCTGAGGTTGTTGATCTTTTCCCCAGCAATCTTAATTCCCGCTTGTGATTCATCCAGGCCAGCATTTCGCATGATGTACTCTGCATATATATTAAATAAGCAAGGTGACAGTATACATCCTTGTCGTACTCCTTTTCCTATGCTGAACCAATCAGTTGTTCCGTATCCGGTTCTAACTGTCGCTTCTTGGCCCTTATACAGGTTTCTCAAGAGACATGTGAGGTGGTCTGGTACTCCCATCTCTTTAAGGACCTGCCATAGTTTGTTGTGATCCACACAGTCAAAAGCTTTAGCATAGTCAATGAAGCAGAAGTAGATATTTTTCTGGTACTCTCTTGCTTTCTCCATAATCCAGCGAATGTTGGCAATTTGATCTCTAGTTCCTCTACCTCTTCGAAACCCAGCTTGTACTTCTGGTAGTTCTCTATCCACGTACTGTTGAAGCCTAGCTTGTAGGATCTTGAGCATGACCTTGCTAGCGTGTGATATGAGTGCAATTGTGCGATAGTTTGAACATTCCTTGGCGTTGCCCTTCTTTGGGATTGGAATGTATACTGATCTTTTCCAATCCTGTGGCCACTGTTGCGTTTTCCAAATTTGCTGGCAAATGGAGTGCAGCACTTTAACAGCATCATCTTCTAAGACTTTGAATAGCTCAGCTGGAATACCATCACCTCCACTAGCTTTGTTGTTAGTAATGCTTTCTAAGGCCCATTTAACTTCACATTCCAGGATGTCTGGCTCAAGGTCAGTGATTATACCGTCGTGTTTGTCAAGGACATTGAGGTCTTTCTTGTATAGTTCTTCTGTGTATTCTTGCCATCTTTTCCTAATCTCTTCTGCTTCTGTTAGGTCCCTACCGTTTTTGTCCTTTATCATGGCCAGCTTTGCATGGAACGCTCCCTTGATTTCTCCAATTTTCTTGAAGAGATCTCTAGTCCTTCCCATTCTATTGTTTTCTTCTATTACTTTGCACTGTTCATTCAGGAAGGCCTCCTTATCTCTCCTTGCTGTTCTCTGGAAATCTGCGTTCAGTTGGGTAAATCTTTCCTTTTCGCCTTTGCCTTTCGCTTTCCTTCTTTCCTCTGCTATTTGTAAAGCCTCATCAGAAAGCCATTTTGCTTTCTTGCATTTCTTTTTCTTTGGTATGGTGGTGATTGCTGCCTCCTGTACGATGTCACGAACCTCTGTCCATAGTTCTTCAGGCACTCTATCTATCAAATCCAGACCCTTGAATCTATTCTTCACCTCTACTGTATATTCATCAGGGATGTGATCTAGGTCAAACCTGAATGGCCTCATGGTTTTCCCGATTTTCTTCAGTTTAAGTCTGAATTTTGCAATGAGTAGCTCATGATCTGAACCACAGTCAGCTCCAGGTCTTGTTTTTACTGACTGGATAGAGCTTCTCCATCTTTGACTGCAAATTATATAGTCAATCTGATTTCGGTGTTGCCCATCTGGTGATGTCCATGTGTAGAGTCGCCTCTTAGGTTGTTGGAAAAGGGTGTTCGCTATGACCAGTGTGTTCTCTTGACAAAACTCTGTTAACCTTTGCCCTGCTTCATTTTGCTTTCCAAGGCCAAACTTGTCTGTTATTCCGGTTACCTTTTGACTTCCTACTTTAGCATTCCAGTCCCCTATGATGATGAGGACATCATTTTTTGGTGTTAGTTCTAGGAGGTGTTGTAGGTCTTCATAGAACCGGTCCACTTCAGCCTCTTCTGCATCAGTGGTTGGGGCATAGACTTGGATTACTGTGATGTTGAATGGTTTGCCTTGGAATCGGACCGAAATCATTCTGTCATTTT
This sequence comes from Gekko japonicus, assembly GCF_001447785.1. Lineage (NCBI taxonomy): Eukaryota > Metazoa > Chordata > Lepidosauria > Squamata > Gekkonidae > Gekko > Gekko japonicus. Next base: position 477,053 of record NW_015164182.1, on the reverse strand, counting down.
TGAGATTGTATCCCAGTACTGCCTTTTGCACTCTCTTGTTGACTATAAAGGCCACACCATTTTTTCTACGAGATTCCTGGCCACAGTAGTAGATATAATGGTCTTCTGAGTTAAATTCGCCCATTCCTGTCCACTTTAGTTCACTGATTCCTAGGATATCGATGTTCAGTCTTGCCATCTCATTTTTGACCACGTCAAACTTACCTTGATTCATAGATCTTACATTCCAGGTTCCTATGTAGTATTGTTCTTTGCAGCATCGGACTTTCCTTTCACCATCAGACACATCCACAACTGAGCGTCCTTTCGGCTTTGGCCCAGCCACTTCACTCTTTCTGGAGTTACTTGTACTTGCCCTCTGCTCTTCCTCAGTAGCATATTGGACACCTTCCGACCTGAGGGGCTCATCTTCTGGCGTCATATCTTTTAGCCTTTTGATACTCTCCATGGGGTTTTCTTGGCAAAAATACTGGAGTGGGTTGCCATTTCCTTCTCCAGGGGGATCACTCTTGGTCTGAGTTCTCTGCTGTGGTCTGTCCGTCTTGGGTGGCCCTACATGGCATAGCCCACAGCTTCATCAAACCACGCAAGCCCCCTCGCCACAACAAGGCAGTGATCCATGAGGGGGATTTGTTGCAGAGCTTAATATTAAACAAAAGCTTGTCACTATATGTTGAGAATGGCATCATTTTTAGTATTTACTAAGCCAAAAGATCAGGTACTTAAAATAAAAAAGCAAAACCCAAACATTAACTTTAGACCCTTAACTATTAAATTGCTTTGTATTTAGCCAAATACTTTCCAAATGTACGTTGAGGTTCATGGGGTTTTCATTCCCGTTTCTTCTTTCCCTGATTGTACGCCATCTTGAAGTAGTCTGGTCTAGGGGCTGTGGATGAATATCCGGCTGGAGGTCTTGCGGTGGTTGCAACTGAAGATCTTGCAGGAGTTTTAAACCTGAGTCTAGGTCTGTGGCATGAAGAATAGTCCTGTGCGCAGACACTTGTAGTTTGAAATATACAATCCATTTGTAGTTGATTTTCACCTCAGCCAAAGTTTGCAAAATCAGCTTCAGAATTTTCCGTCTCTGTAAAGTCTCTGCAGACAAGTCCTGAAATACTTGGATTTTGTTGTTCTGCATCTGCAGTGTGCCTTTACTCCTCGCCACAGAGAGAATCTTAGTTTTCGTTCGGGAGTCCATTAATTTAACCACCACGTCTCTGGGGAAGTTGCTTTGCCTTGCCCGTAATGAGCCAACTTGGTATGCTGTATCAATCAAGGGAGCAACTCCCTCTTCCAGTTCCAGAATTCCCGCTAGCCATGTAGCAATGAAAGACTTTAAATCTGATGCTTGCACCACGTCCTTTGGAATCCCGCAGAATTTTACATTGTTGGCTTTAAGTTGATTTTCCAAAGCTATGATTTTTTCCGATGCCCATTCTTCCTTTTTATAAAGATAGTAAGCATCATCTTGCAATGTTAGGCAAGACTCCATTGGAGAGTCACCCGTCTTCACAACCTAGGCCACATTTTGATTCAGTTCGTTTATTTGGGCAGTAATCGGTTTTAAAAGTTATGTTATTGTAAAAGTCATATTCTTCTCTAAGGCCTGGATCGTTTCATTAAATTCTTGGCGCAAGACGATCAGCCCTTCCTGATTATGAGTCCCTGAGTCCACCGCTGTTTTAGAAGCTGTTTCAGGGATCGTTGAGCTGGGCCCGTTTTTGGTATTGCGAGTAAAATAAGAAGTTACTGGTGTACTTACAGGGCTGGATTTCTTGCCTTTCATTTTAGAGTTTTTCCCCATATCTTTGGGGTGATCACAGATTCGGAATACTGTGTTTGCTGGTGTTAAGGGGGAAAATCATCGGGAGCTAGCTAATCAGGTTCCATTGCCTTCCGCTCCGACGCCATGCCCCTCAACGCATCCATTCTTGACTGAAACGGCTCCTTCTAGGTTCCCTAACCCTTTAAGTTCCTGAGGGTGATGAAAGCTCTTACTTTCAGGATTCACTTGCTGGGGAGTGATGTCTGGCTCTCTTGTCTTTCTTGAGTCGTCAGTCAAAGGTATTAGAGGAGTTGGGAAAGTAACTAAGACTGGTTAGCCCTCAGACCCCACTGCAGGCACTGGCTGCCTTAGTTCTTGTTGTGTGGCGACCGCTTTGGATCTCTGAAGTTTATCCTGTCTGATCTAGCGGTGATTGAGGATTGTTCTATTGGTGGTAAAACTGAAAATGAGCACAATAGGTCCTCTTCAATTGAGCTCAGAGGATAGATTCTCCGGGGCCAAATTCTGGTAAGTAATGTGGTTAGGGCTCCGAACCAGGTTGTGTTGAATCGCCTCTGTTGGAACTGCTTTGAGGGAGTGACCCACTTCCATCTGAGTAAGTTCTTTTTGCAAGCGCGGTAGCAAAGAACTTAGAAGTGTGTTGGCAAAAACTCTAGCTGTAAAGATTCCTTTACTGTTGTGCAAAAGCTCTTTACATCTTGATAGAAGGCTAGGAATCCTGTTGCTGGCAAAAGTATAATTCTTTGAGCCTGGATTGAGTTGCTAATAGACTCCATTGAGATAAGGTCGATTGGCAGCGGTTTCTCACTTAGAAGGGCTTTTAAATGGCAGGTGGCCTGCTGTAGTGACTTCCAGAGTATCATCTGCCCCTTATACCTGCAGACAGTCAAACACACTTTACAGGGCTGTAACTTTAATTGGAGTTGAGCTGCATTCGTTTGTGGCTGTTGTACCTTGCTCTTTATACCACCTCCTTTTTGAGTTAAGGAGAGTGGTTTTTTGAAAAGAGACCCCTTGGTTTCTACATAGTCTTTGGTGTTGTTTGTGAGCTGTTTAATAAGTTGATAATAAGTTGATCCATTTTTCCTTCAATGAGGTTTAGTCTTTAGACTCAGCTTCTTTCTCCTGTTTTGAAGATTGAGACAATGTGTCTCCACTCTCTGCTTCATAGTTGTTATCATTGCTACAATTAGCAAGAGGGGAGAAGTGGTTTGACGTTGGAATATCAAATGTTGGGTAAACATGCAGTAAAAAAGTCGTCAATTTTAGTCTGTTTGCATGCCGGTGGAAATAAATACTCATCATCACTTTGTGGTCTTTTGTAAGCACACATTTCTACTTTCAGAAAACGGCCCCGCACTTGGTCTAGTTACCAGCAGACACCAAGTTTCACCTCACAATCTTCAGCTCTCCTCTGTTTGTTCTTCAAATGCTCCAGTTGCCCAGCTTTCAAGGTTAATACTCCCAACAATTAGAGAGGCTAGATATCAAAATAGAATATCTAAGCTGGAGGTAGAGGGCATGTTTTCCTTGAAAATACTACAAGATTCAGAGTTTCAAAGCATCAGTATCTTGTTGTCAGAACCCACAGCTTACAACGAAGTACACACATTCAGGAACGGTTATACTTTTATTGCAAAGCTATAGATGCAGTAACACAGGCACTGTTAAGAATGGCGGCAACCCATTGAGCATAATAGGATATAGGGCATTCGTATGCACCCCCCCCCCCATGGCATGGGCCAATTAGCTACCCTCCCACGCGCGGGACCAACTAGGATGTAGTTAGAAACCTATCTGTATCTCTCCTCTTCCCTATCAAATGTGTTATTTCCTAAATAAACCTTTATCTACTCTTTAATCGGTGGGAATGTCGCTGAGAGAGGAGAGACTGAATGACAGATGTCTGCAAGGAAAGAGGAAATGGCTCTAAAAGCAGCAATGTGGAGAAAGACAAAGAATGACACTTAACAGGAGAGAGAAGGTGCTGTCCTCACTATCTTTCTAATTGCCCTTGCTGCCCCCTTCCGGGTCTTCTTCTCTTCTTTATACACCAGACATTGTCTTTTCCAACAGCTGGCACAGATGGCTGGGTGGTGGACCTTTCCCAGGCAAATATGGCAAGTGATGGGCAGTGAGAGAAGCAATGTAATATTCTGAACATTGTGCCATTGTGATGTTTTAGAATCCTGCGAGTGTGGAAGCCCCAGTCCATAGGCTGCAACAATGTCAAAGGAACGCTCAAGGGTTCTTTTAACATCCCAATACACCCCCAGGATATCTACACAAAATGGACATATCAAATCAGTTTTGTGTAGCTCTGTATCCAAGCAAGGTCACAAGCAGTATAACTGCCTGTCAGCATTTAGCATTCTTCCCATCATGCATTTAAGCAATGAACCTAAGTGAATATTTGAATATATGTTCATGATTGATTTCTGTCCATGTAGTTAAAATCATAAACAGCACTTAACATATGTATCACAGAAAGGTTTAAGTGTACCTGAAAAGCTCATTCTGTTAGTCAGTGGCAGAGTGCAAAATGCTTTAACAGTGTTTCATAAACTGTGCATACAACACTTTCCACAGTCAGCTTCAAGAGAATTGAAACCAGAGTTTCACAAGTCACTTGATATAGTGCGATACTTCCCAGAACGAACGAGCAATGCTTATCTCTGTGTCCGTGAGCCTGCTGTATGTTTACTCCAAAGTACTGTTCAGCTAAGGTTCTAATTATATTCAAGATTTTCCTTTAGCTGTCTTGTTTAGATTAGTTACTTCCTGTGGTATTCTGGAATCGGGATAATGATCAGTTCGTATTCGTTGCTTTTCATTTTATCGTCAAATCGATTGTTCCTTATTTTATTTTTGTTATTAAGTCTATAACAGTGCTTCAACAATCATAACATTTTTGAAAAACAGAATAACTTTGGTGCAAAATGAAAGACAATACCTCCCATCTCTACCCCAATAAATCAAGAATTAATTATTAATAATTGATTAATAAATGCTAACCAAGAGGCAAAAGAAAGTAATTACTTCTTTAAATTTAATTAAATTTAAAACGATAGTAGCTGTGAGAAACCTTAGTAGGGCTTTGACTGTTCACACTGGACAACCAGGAGCTGCAACTCCATGGTTGGTTGGGTTTTTTTAATCATCACACATCTAAAAAAAAGACAGGAGGCTGACAGGGAAAAACTGGAATGCAACAGGTTCTTGGGCTAGCTGTTGTGAAAGCAATCTGTGTGCAGATGCTCCTTCCTGCCTGAAAGTTCCATGCAGCTATTTGACTGGGGGGTAGTGATGGCTGTGATTATTCAGTGTGAGGAGGAAGAGAGAAGCGTCAAAAAGCACATGCACGCAGAAGGCAAGAGGCACTGGCGTGCTGTTGTGGTGTGTGCTACATGCAGAAATGAGGAGCACACACTTAACATGCATGTACCTCTGCTAACAACCCAGCCGTTCCCCAAAACTCATCAGCCATGTCTGTACACTTGTTCATTTTTCATAGGAAACCCCTGCTGTGATAAAGACTGGCTAAACCCAACCTCTGAGGCTTGAACATGTCAATAGACAGCCTCTGCCCACATTCAGGATTCTCCTCCCTAACATGTTTCATTGCTACGACAGAGGGTGTTGCTATCACAACACGTTGAAGGCCTTCTTCACAATGGTGTGTAAGCGGTGTTGCTAGGGCTGCTAAGTCTCTTGTATACACACAGCAGGTCTCAAAGGTGGACAGAATGATTCCAAAAGGCTCCTCCCAGCTCTCATGCTTCAAATCCTCAGGCTGAAACAGACAAAGAGGACAAATCCTCCAGGGGCCAACCTCCATAATTCAGAGCTTTGCTTTCAGCTGCTAGGTCCTTTTCTCCCTCTCCCAGTATACTAGAACATGAGGGCCTCCTGTGAAGCTGATGGACAGTAGATTCAGGACAGACAAAAGGAAATGCTTCTCTACCCTATGTGGAATTCACTGCCAGCGAATATACTGATGGCCACAGGCATAGACAACTTTAAATGGGGATAAAACAGATTCATGGAGGACAGGGCTACCAGTGAATACTAGCTATGGTGACTAAAGGGAACCTCCACATTCAGGCAGTGAATCCTAAAGGGAATCTTCACATTCAGAGACAATAAACCTCTGAATACCAGTGCCAGAAGCCAACATCAGGGGAAGGCCTTGGCATCTGTGCCCTACTGTGGCCCCTCCAGAGTAACTGCCTGGCCACTGTGAGAGCCAGGATGCTGGACTAGATGGACCATTGGTCTGATCTAGCAAGGCTCTTCTTGTGTTCTTATTAACACACACCTGGGCTGACACACCCTAAGCAGAGTCACAGCCAAAACTAACAATTATTCTGATTTAAGGGGGAGGGAAAAGAGAGAAAGGAGAGATGGCAGAAGAATCTTACGTTGTGGGACAAGTCCTAGGACTGAAACAGCCTTGTGGTGTAGTAGTTAGAGTGTCAGACTAGGATCTGGGCAACTTAGCTTTGAATCCCCACCTCTGGCATAGAAGCTTTCTAGGTGACCGTGAGCCAATCACACACTCTCACTCTAAACCTACTTTACTGGGCTGTTGTTGTGAGGATAAAATGAAAGAGAGAACAATGTAAACCAAGGTTCTACAGAGTCAGAACACTTCAGATGACTTACGTAAGCAAATCAAACCAGACATTCCAGGGAAAAGCACACAGACACAAAAATTAACCAATCTTAGTCAACATCTTCAAGGGAAAACTTCCTGCCCATAATTAAAGCTGACCCTGTGCAAGGGCAAAGTCTTCTGCTACAGCTACAATCCTGTGCATACTTATTTGGGAATAGTCCCACTTATCAAACCAGCATGGAAGCAATTGCACCACTACCGGTGACATCAGCAAACCTGGCCAGCTGTAGCATGGGCCCAGGAGGGGTAGGGTCACCTAGGTACCTCTTGAACCTGGTCCTGGTGACTGCACACACATTCATATACCACACAGCACAATTCCCAGGAGGCGTCTGGAAAGACTGCCATTAAGTACGGCTCATCAGTCTGAAATCACCAGGCCCTGCCCTGCGAGCCTCCATGTTTGGGATGCTGAAGACCTGGCAGTGCTACGTGAGCTTTTAAGATCTGCTTCAATGCTTTTGTTTCATACAGAATTTATTGGGCAGGTTGGGGTGTGTGGAGACAGCAGCAGCTACCTGGGAATGTAAGCCTGGGGCAAGGTTTCCTCTTAATTATTTTGCAGCTCCTAACTGTAGAGGCACTTTATACCTATTTCAGGGGTCCCCCACCTTTTTGAGCCTGCACACCACTTTTGGAATTCTGACTGGTTGCTGCAAGAGGGGGAACCAACCACAAAATGGTTGCCGCAGCTTACCTTCAGCTGCACACTGAAGGTCCTTGCTCCAAAGCAACATTCTTAAAAATCTGCACAGCCAATCAAATCTCCAATGTTCATTCAGCTGTCTGAACACACTTCGTGGACATCAGCAAAGGTGTTGGAGGATGCTATGAAGCCCATGGGCACCATGTTGGGGACCCCTGTCTTATTTGAGAATTTTGTTCGACTTGCTTCGATCTCCCCCACCCAGCAGCAGCAGCACCCCCCCTCCAAATGTTGCCCAAGGACTCACCTGTGCGCTGACTTTCTTCTGATTCTCACCAAGCTGCTTCATTCCAGGATTTATGTAGCTGCAAAGTGAATGGGGAGAAAATTAACACAGGGGACAAAAGGAGGTCTGGTGGTCAGTGCTGGACTTGGATTCAAATCTCAGTTCAGCCAGACCCACTTGGGAGCATTTGGGTCTAAGCCCCACTCCCCCCCATCTGTACAACAGACAGTGCGTGTGTGTTTTACCTTACAATTTGTTGTGCCACAAAACCAAGAATTATTCAAAACAAAAAAAGCAGGGTTCAGTGTCATTTACTTGGGTGGTTTTGATATATAAAGATCAAAAATTGAAGAAGGAATGTTTGGGAAGCTGACACTCCTCATCAGGACTGCAGTCTTTTCTCTGAAAGGTTCAGTGGCATACGGTTCATAGCTGTAACAGTTGCAGACTTTGGATATCTGAAAGATTATATTCACCTGCAGACCTATATTACTATGCTGCTTTGTAAGATGTGCTAAATGCTTTACTACATTAATTTTGTTCTCACAACAACCCTGCCAGGTAGTATACTGTTACTCCCATTTTTCAGGCAGGGAACCAGAGGCTGGAGAAGGGTGACTTGAAGGTTATGCCAGCAATCCATGGTTCAGGCAGGATTCAGTTCTTCCAGATCCATCTCTACCCTGGCACCGTCTAAGAATCATTAATATTTACAAAGATCCAGGTAGTCAGCCATGTTAGTCTGAAGCAGGAGAACAAATTTAGAGTCCAGTGGCACCTTTAAGACCAACAGAGGTTTATTCAAAGTATGAAAAGGCACTCTTTTTCAAATGCATTGGAATGGTAGACGAGGTTCTAAACTTACAGACAGGGATTTAACAGCAAATTAACACGTAACATGATGATGTTTAAGTTATGCAAAGTGAAAAACTAAATAACATGGTTAAGGTTATAAAATCAACAGTTGTAAAGCAATAAATATGTCAAAATAGCAGATGAATGTCTAAAGGTGTTTTTACTAATTGTGGGAAGTAACAGAATCTTAATTATCTCATCTCAGGCGTAGAGGCCGTGTGGAGGGCACAACAGTATATTTTGAGCTGTATGTAATGTTGCCAGCAGACATCCATTCAGCATTCTAATATACTATTCTGAAAAAGAAATACACTAAAATACAGAGGATTTATAGTCCTTTTTGTTGAGAATACATATATGAGGACTGAATGAGTTAGCATATGTAATGGGACAGTCAAATTTAAGGCATCTTATGCCAGCAAATGCAAGTAGCTACATCAAATGTGATTTCAGTAAAACAAAAAAAAAATGCTCTTTTCCCTGGCATCCAACTACAGCAGTTCAGAACATTTCTAGCCAAACAGATCTCTGGGATGTTGCTGTTTCTCTTCCTGCAAACACCAATGAGCACACTGCTGCATGTAAACTGTGACCTATGTATTTGTAGCAAAATGTGCAGATGTGGGGGTGCATATCTGGGGACAGGCAACTGACAAATCAGGGGGATGATTCAGTCCTAGGTGTTTCCCAGCTGCTCTCTTGCAGGGCTTTATGGCTTGCAGCTACTGCTTCGCAAGCCACAATTCCAGCAAAGGGATCTGGCACCTCCATCAACATCTCCCCATTTGTGTAGCCAAACCGTGGCCTTGAAGGGGACTCTTCTCCCTTCTCCACAAGGACCCAAGGACAGAAGCTCTAGGCATTCTGCTCACTCATAGGCGGGAAGGAGAGCACATCTCTGGGGTAACTAATGGGGACCACCCTACCAAACCCTGGCTGATTTTCACACTAGGGTAGGGGTGGACAAACTGCAGCTGATTTTCACACAGTCAAATTTAATGTTAATAAAAAGCAAATTTGCATATTTTCCAATTAAAATGTGTGTGTGATATTTGTTCATGTCTTGTGGCTCTCAAACATCTGACATTTATTCTGTGTGGCTCTTACATTAAGCAAGTTTGGCCACCCCTGCACTAGGGGAAGAACAGGGTTCAAGGGCCCCTTGTATGTGTGCTCCCCCAACCCCACAGTACAGAAGGAATCTCCCTCTCCGGCATGCAGGTCACCCTGCCTAACCACCAAGAAGGGGGGCACCAGGGGTAAAATCAATGTTGTGGGAGCATCAACCCTTTTTGCATTCAGAGCATGATATCTGGTCAAAATTAATAGCCAGCAATATCCTTTTTCCCCCTGCACATAAGCTATTTACATGTAAACCTACCCTACATCAGGCTGTATACTGCTGATCCAAGAATTTCAGATGATGTAATAATTACTTAGCATTTATATAACACCTCTGAATTATCTTGAAAGGTACATCTGCTTGATTTATCTCTATACTGCACATGGCGGGGGTTGGGGGGGGGGGAAGCAACCCTAACAGAGATTGGCTAGTCTAAAGCCACCTGGGGAGTTCACAGTGGAGAGAATTGAACCTAGGACTTCCTGAATGACAGCATAGCCCAGTACACTGCATCCACTCTCAAGTATGACACCAAACTCGTGTTTCAGCAGATATCAGTCCCTTGGGCTAAATGCTGGCCACCAGCTGTTCTTTGGTTTCATTGTGCCTTAAGCAGAACTTGGTACCCACCAGAAGCTCAAAAGTATTCCTGGTGGACTTCTGGATCAGATATACCAGGAATCAAAGCAACCTCCACTCCTATTACCTTCCTTCACATAGATTGCTGCCTTAAACTCCAGCAATGAACACGGACAAGCAGACTCTGTGCTGGAAATAATGGCTGTGATGCGCTTGTGGTGCTGACATCACTGACCTGCTGCTGTCATAATCCCCACTTACAGCCACAGCCAGGGCCAGCACCAACATACTCTGAAGTGGGGCAGCAGGTGCCCAGGGCCCAGGGCTTCCAGCAGGGCCTATGGCTACCATCCCTACCTGTTCCTGCACTCCCATGAACCAGGCCGCTGGCCATATGTGCTGCCCAGCAGTATTGGGGTAAGGGCGTGCATACGGTACGTAGAGCTTGGCGCGTCCATAGTGGGAGGGCTTGCAGGCAAGTGAGCTGCTGGGGAAGGATGCATAGGGAGGCAGCTGGGGAGGGGAACACAGGTGGGTGGGCAGGAAGAGGGGTGTGATCAGGGAGTGTGGCAGCAGGCAGGGGAGGAGCACAAGAACTTTCTGCCTGGAGCTCCAGGCACTCTCTGTCCAGGGCCCTACAAAATCTGGAACTGGCCCTGGCCACAGAGCCCCATCCGACTCCACAAACATGCCAGGGAGGGCAGCAGGAGACACTCCTGGATTTCACTACAAGAATGTTGACCTACCTGCCAGAGCAGAATTCTCAGGGGGTGGGGCTTAGCAGAACACAATCCTGCCTCCACCACACATGGAGTTCTGCTTTTCCTGTCTTCCAACACATTGTTCTAGTTATGACAGAAGTGCTTCCTTCCAGTAACTAGGCACCAGACACTAAACAGACAGACACATGTTCTGTCACCAGGATGATCCATAAGAGGCACCAAGGAAGGCTGAAGAGTTCAGGTAAAAATCAGCTGTTGGGGCTAGGCTTATACCTGCCCTCCCTCCACAGCTTCTCTGCTGCAAAAGCAGCCCCTCCAAGGAGGAGGAGCTACTCGGTCATATAGCACTGGGCTTTTATTTCTCAACACCACAACCTGGTTTCCATAATCCAAGCATTTCCAAGATTCAAGATATCAAATAGGCTGTTCTCTTCTCCCTATACCAAGACAAGAAAATGCTCATTCTACAGGTGCTTCAAAATATTAACAAATGTACACTAAATTTCCTGCACCATTTACCCATTCTAGAAAATAGATTTTAAAGCACATACAAAATCAGACATGAGGAGATGAAGGATGTCCGATTCCAGGCTGCCAAGGAACCAGACAATCCAGTCCAGTCTATGAACATAAGGCAGAGACCAATCAATGTGTCTCTGATAAACTGATAAAGGTCAGCAACTCGCAGCCCCTGGGCTAGATCCAGCATTTCTGGCTGCAACCTAAGAAGCTAAAAGTACCTCAAGCAGCATTTTGAGCCATGCAGCATGCATGTTAAAGTTGCTGGCCAGGATCTTTTGCTGGCCAAACCACATTTTGACATAATAAGAAAACAGGCGGTACTTAATGAGGCTCCTGCAGAGCAAATCCAAATGTATTATTTATTATCTGTATTCGCCACATACTGCAATGGAGATACCGTTAGCTAAGCTAGCCAGAACTTGAGCAAAATCCAGCTACTGCATGTCTCTCCAAAGGAAGTGCTCCAGGGATGTATGTGCTTGTGAACCGCCCTGAGCCTTTGGGAGGGCGGTATAGAAATCTAATAAATAAAATAAAAATAAAATAAATATGTCTACCCTCCGCTATCTCAAGTGGGGTCTTAAGGGAAAAACAAAGAGGTACGAACAGGATATCTGTTAAGGAAAAGGACCAACATCCACAATCCCAACACAATCCCACATAACTGACAAATTTACCATCAGCATTACTGGCTTTTCTGCAGCAGGCAGGCAGGCAGGCAGGTCCACCTATCTATGTGAACTGCAGTAGGGCCTGGGAATGAAGTGCCCTTTCCTGGGATGCAAACATAAGCAGCCATCCTATGGATTGTCCTAGTGTTGCAAATGCACCTCTGGGAGATTCTTTCTAAGGCAGAACATGTAGGTAAAAGCTTGCAGTCCAATCCACCCTTGTTACCCTCCTTGGCCCTCGAAGGTCTACTCATGATTGTACTGTGGCATTGTAAGCGTTGGGATATATATCTGAATGAAAAAAATCACATATGAGGTGACCAAATTTGAATCGCATGCTTCTAGCTCTGAATTTCTGTGGTGTGGGGCATCATACTAGACTACTTGGCAAAAATGGAGGTTGTTCCAAAGAATCTTAAAACTTTAATTTCTATTTAAGGTTTCCTCAGTTAGCATAATAGATATATACAGAGCAGTTTTTATAGAATGCTGCTTGGATTCTAATAGATCTAGTGTATAGATCCGGTTGTTGTATTTTCAATTATTACTTTTGTTGTGGAATTTTTGATGTTGGTTTATATGTGTATGTATTTGTAAATGGTAAAATAAAATAAAATTGTTTATGAAAAAGAAAGGTCTATTTACTCAAGCCTCTTGAACCGCTCAAAGCCTGCTGCGACATACTGGCACCCATTATGTAGTTCTGTCAGCTCAGTGACTCGATGGCCCTGCCTGGGAGTATAGATGCTCCTGACAGCTATGGGGGCCTGGATCGTGCTGGTCACCTCGTTCAAAAAAGCCTCAAAGGTCAGGAAGCGGCGCTGGCTGATCACAAACTTCCTGCCATGAAAGAAAGGGTCTCCATTCCGATAGATCACCACATTCCTGGCAGGAGGAGCCACAGCAACGGTCTCAGAGCGCATTTCCAACTCAGTCTGCAGGAACCAGGCTGTGCATCCAGAGAAGGTGCTTGGCAAAGTGCAAAAAGAAAAAAACTACAGTAAACTTCCCCAGTTAAGCTGCAAACCCTGCCACCTGATCCCTCTCCCTTTGCCAAGCTTTATTCTGAGAGCAACTCTGGTGTTTCCATGGCATCAAACTCTGTGCGCGGGGGTGGGGGTGGGGAGTTTCATGGGTTGGCCAGGAAGGTGAGAGTCTTTTCAACAGGGAGAGCCACCTTTCACCGGCTCATAGCTCTTTTATGGCTAAACCTGCAATACTTTGAGGCTAAGTCTCAGAACCTATTTTTCAGTGGTGCTATGCAGTTGCGCATCATGTGACACAACTGTGCATGTGCAAAAACATTTTTTCTCTAAGTCACATCACTGGTCTAGCATTTAAAGTACAGTTGCTGTCAACCTTGAGCCCCATCAACTCTCCTTTTCTGAGAAAATTTACTAACACCATTTTGTTGTTACCATTCCATACTGCTCAGGAATGTAGCATCTAGTTACCATTACATTAGAAAAGGGATGCGCAATCTTTATTTCACTTGCCTACTCCAACAGTCCTGCAAAATACTTTATTATTGTTCTCATTTTACCAATAGCAAGAAAATAATTTTTCATCTTCATAAATTGCAGGAGCAAGCAAACTGTAACAAATGTTCTATTCATTAAATAGTACATGTAATTAACTGCACGTATAGGAGCCACTGCAGGACACCTTCCTAGAAATTAGCAGCATGAGTAAATGCCATTTCAGCCTCCCCTTTACTTGTTATCTTGGGAATTTTCCCAACACAGTCAGATGACCTTTTCCATAAGGACCTAACCATGTGCATCCAGATGTGCCAATCTGTTTGCTCTGCAAAGGATCCTTGAACCCAAACTTTTGGGAATGGTGAAGGAGGCACCAGGACCAAACTGTGACAAAGTTATGCAGTCAAATGAAAACAGCCAAAAGATGGGCTCAGCCAGGAATGTCTTCTGCAGCCCAGTGCCATTCGCTTAAGGCAATCACTCAGTACGAATCCAAGCAACACAAATCATGTCAAACAAGATGAATACTATATTCAATGTACATTTTACATTTATTTTAAAAAGTTAAAAAATGATTAAAAAGCAACAGTTTCTTTAAAAGAATGGGATAAATTAAATCTGACCTGGCTCAAAAAGATAAACATTATCAAATCTATAATTTCCCCACAATTCTTATTTTACTTTCAAGTGTTTCATATCACACTCCCAGATAGAGATCTGAGAGAACTGCAGAAGAACCTCAATGATTTTATCTGAGGCTATAAAAAACAAAGAATATTACATGATGTAATGAAATGACCTACCAAATTGTGAGGACTTGACATATCACATCTAAAAACTTATTTTGAAGCCGCCCAGCTCATAAATTAGGTAACTTTTCTAAATTCATCAGAAACTATCGATTGGGCACAAATAGAACAAACATATAATGGAACTGCAAAAATAAGAGATCATTTGGCACAAACAAAAGGAATGACCACCCCAAATAAAATTAAATATTTAAACACCACCTTGCAAATTTAGGACAAAAAGAAGAAAATTGACCCCAGGAATCTCACCCATATCATCTTTTCTGGGACAGTCATGGTTTGAACCAGGAAATAATATAGATTCTTTTAAATCATGGAGATTCGTCAATAAAATATATTTAATGAAGGACATATACTTGAGAAAGGCTCTGAACTTCAACTCCTCTGGTTACAAATACAAAATCTGTCAGAAAATCCAGAGGTCAAAATAGGCGTAAATAGAAGGCTCACCGAATCTGAACAATAGAAGACACAAAAAATGGTAAAGGAGTAATCTCTAAAATATGCAAAGGAAAATCAACTATACCATATCAGAGAAAATGGCAAAAAGATTGTATGTTCCATTTTACAAATTCCCAGTGGAGGAAAATTGGGAACTCAAAAACCTTCTTATCAAAAACAATCAACATTGAAATACTACCCTATAAAATTCTGGCAAGATGGTATACGATACCCCCCAAATTAAATTATATTAACCTTAATAACCAACCCTTATGCTGGAGACACTGTGGCAAAACGGGCTCATACATTCATTGCCAGTGGGAATGTCCTACGGTAAGGGTCTCCTGGGAAAAAATTATGTTACATATTAAATATATCACAGGTTATTTAATTCCTATGCGTCCTGAAATAATTCTCCTGAATTTATGGGAAGACTCAGAAATCCCATCGATAAGAAAAAGCTTAATTTTTACTTGCAGTAGCCAAAGCTTTACTTGCTTCTAAATTGAAAAATAAAGTTCTACCTTTGGTTCTACAGTGGTACCAGAAAATATGGGACTTATTATGGAAAAAGTTTCCCATCAGCTACAGACCATGGAAAACCCATGTTCTTGGAACAATGGCTTCCTTTCTTGGACTATGCGTCCAAAAGAAACAATTCAGAAACACCTATTCCAACCATCTACAGTTTTTTGGCTTTAACTGCTTTACAGTTATGCTACAGAAGAAATAATACACAAATTATACACTAACGGTGGACTTTAAAAAGTCACAACTATATTGAGCAACGGTTCACTTTATTCTATCGCTCATTATTGTTAACTTTAAGAATCACAAGGAATTTTTCTACTGTTTGCTTTACATCCACCCACTCATTATGTCATTATAGAATTGTTGATTGTTTAGATCTGGAAATGATTACAAAAAACTGAAAAATAAAGGTTTTTGGGTTTTTTAAGCAACAGTCCATAGCATATTCCAGGGGGGTGGGGTAGTCTACCACAGCCAAAACAACAAAGAGTTCTTTGTGAGCCAAGGCATTACAATTGAAAAATCACTGTCCTTAACAGTTTGTATTGTCACTTTCACATCAGACCACATACTGCCAGACCCTGTAACTGGAGTTGCTGTGGACTGAACCTGGGACCTTCTAAGTACCAAGCAAATGCTCTACAGTTGAGCCATGGCCCCTCCCTATTTCTGACAGCACACAGAGCAGGGCCTTAGATGGTCTCAAGACTACGGCAGATTTGTGGTCACTAAGACATCCTGAACCAACAGCTCCAGTTCTCACTGCTCCACAAAAGCCAGGAGTCACCAGAGAGCATAGGAATGGCTCACCTCTACCAGGACCAATCCAAAAGCAGCAGCAACAGCTGGCTAGCCTATGATAGAAGAGCTGGCCGATTCTCATCTAACTGCTAACAAATCCTCAGCATCACTAAGCAAATCCCCATATCTTGCCCTATGCAGCTCCCTGGTTGGCAGCACTCAAGCAGTGTCAGCAGCTGGGGTTACACAAAGCCCTGAGCTAAGCTTTCTTGAAAACCACTCACATCTGCAGAGAAAGTGTTCTCTTGAGGTGGTTTGATATCAAGTCATGGTTCGCTCATTTGATCTCTTTTAGGACAGGAAAAGGAATGTGTGTAATGCGCAGGTTGTCTAACACATTTTTGAGGCCTAGAAACTTTTGTGGTCTTCTTTGCAGAGTTGCCCAAGGGACACATGGCTGATTGGATTGCTTCAGGCAAACTCTAAGATCCCTTTGAATGTTTAAAGACTGTGACACAATGCATGTATGTGTGTGGGAGCATTTCTCTACACACAGAAACTCTATTCATCCCTGGAAATTAGTTCACACACGAAGCAGGACTCGTGATACTCGTGGGGTTGGTGTATTCCCCACGGCTCCTGGGCTGCCAAGGCTTCTCTCCGCCACTGCCACCCACAACAACAACAGTGGCAAGCCCTGTGCGGCTGTGAGCTGTCAGGCCCACCAGGCTTCTCTCCCCCCCCCACTGCGGCAACAACGGGCTCAGCTCCTGGTTGCGGGGCCTGCCAGGCTTCTCCCCCACACCCCCCGGTCTCCGACAGTGGTGGCTGTGGCTCCTAGCCGCCACCCCCACTGCCAAGGCTTTTCCACCCCCGCTGCCACCGCCAGCACCAACCGCAGTGAGCCCTGCATGGCTCTGCCACAGATCCCAGGGGTAAGTGCGTTCTCTGCGCATGTGCAGGGAATGCTTTTTTACTTTAGGGGACTGCCCCAAGTGTGAAGGAAAATCTCTCTGCCCCCTATGTGCCCCTGATGTGTGGATTTAGATATCCGCACAGAGGGGGCAACTTGGCTATTAGATATATAGATGTGGGTGTTTTTATGTCATGTATTTACTGAGCAGCAAGACAAGGCTCCTTTGGGGCAGATTTCCCACTGATACATTTGGATATGCATCAGTACCAATTCAATTACAAGCTTTCACAATACAGGGAAATATTCATCCGTTTTCCAAAATCTAGAACAAGCTGGCCAGGTAGACATCTGGTGGTAGGGAGTTCCGCAAAGCTGCAGCAACTCAACAGACAGGAGGGAAAATAATAGAAATCTCGAAAGGACTTGATGGCAAGGTGTAGGTTGACCAAATTAATGCATGAAGACCTCTTCTAATTTTCATGCTGGGGCAATGCACTTGAAGATACAAAGAGCATACTCCACACAGTGAATTTTTTTTTAATTCAAAACAGAAATAAGAAAAAAAAATGTGTTGACATTTTTTACTACCAACTCCATAGTCCAAATATTGTACCAGTAATGGTGGCTGATGACAGAAAGAAAGGCAGAGCAGACAACTGCACAACAGGGCTGATTTAAACACATATCTACCTCTGCAGGTGCAAAAAGAAAGACTATTCCACCCGTGGAAAGTCCAGAGAAGAGCTGGGGTTCAGAGGGAGAATTCACAGTGAAATTCCAAAAGTTTCTAAGCTGGACGCTCAGCAGTCGGGACACTGGCAACCACAAAGCTCTTGTCTACAACTTGAGGCTTACAGAGATGTGGCTCCTTTCCAGTACCCCATATGCAATAACAGTCAACACACTGGGACCAAATACCAGCTAGTTCAGCAAAAGTTGCTAAACATGAAATTTCAGCTTGGATTTCCCTCCATCAAAGGCTGCATAAAATCAGCCTGTAGAAATATTGCTTTGGCTACCCAGCTGCCGTTCCATCAGGGTAATTCCAAGCAGAATGGCATATCTGTTGGTGTTGGAGAAGAGGCTTATTTCTGCCGATTTCCCCCTCCTACACCTTCCAATAGTGTTCCTGGGGGTCCACTGATCTGCAGGAGAACAGTTTTGGGAAGCGCAGAAGGCTGCAGAAGGAGGAGGGAGGGGGACATAGCTTTCTTCCAGTGCAGTTCCAGTCCTGTTCATTAGGATGTAAGCCAGACCTCCATAAGGTACCTGTTCATAAAACACCCAACCATAAGCACATCTTTGGTTTGAGAAGTCCACAGGTAAGCTTTGTCGCTGCTCTTGCAAGTGTTGAAGTTGAGTGCAATCAGGATCCAGGGAGGCCACGTGGAGTGGTTAACTCCAAAGAGCTACAAGGACCTGCCTGCTGCCATGGAGGTAGTGCCTTCCAACACTCTTTTCTCCAGCAGTTGGCAATGGAGGGTGAACTTCCAAGTCTGTGTACACAAGGACCTTGGGACATGTCCACAAAATAGCATTCAGTTACTCATGGTTCCACAAGTCTCTCTTTCAGGTTCAGATACTAGGATGGGAGAAGGGAAGAGATAGAGTAAAGGAAAATCAAACACTGAGGCAGTCAAAACAGGTACATTTTGAGGCAGTTGCTTCCAAAATAAATATTGAAATTGCATGATGCTTCGTATTTATCCGCTCAGTTCCAAAAAAAGTCAAGTGCACGCATGCACACACATGGTAACATCTCCTCCTCAACCCCACCCTTTGTCAATCTTTAGCATCTGTCCACTGTAACAACTAGTGGTTTAACACCCAAAGATTTAAAGGAACACAGAGGAATCCTCCCAGGCCCACTGGCTCCCCACTCAAAGCAAGACTTGCATCCTAATGCATCTCTTGCTCACAGCACAACTCTCCTTGCAAAAGAAGTAAACTAGAGCAGAGGGCACTGTAGAGCACCTGCCCACCAGTGATTTGGGCTCTGGACATTTATGGGAATGCTGGAAACTTCAGAATGCTTCTTACACTCTTACGGCTGACAATGGCTTGTTGCAGCCACAGCAGTTCCATGGTCAGGTGTTTTCGGTAGCACTGAAGGTCAGGCAGAGCTTGGGGCATCTCTGGCACCCCTTGGAAACGGAGTTCTGCACAAATGAGAAATCAACATTAAGAAGCCATATCCTGTTCCCTTGACTTTCTCTTCCCTCTGTTGCCTCCACACACTGACGAAATTTGGTGTGTAAGTTCTTAGGGCAGGGACCTGTTGGGTGTGTGTATTGATGCTACTTTGTGTAAAACAATATGCAGATACTATAAAAATGAACTAAAACAGTAACTGCAGAGTGCACAAAAGGTAAGATTCTGCAGGGGCAGGAGAGCTCAAATGTCCAAGGGAGGGGGGGTTCCGGATGACTTACCTTGGCTCAGACTGGGAGACTCCATCTCCAGGATAAGGCTGCCCCATTCGGATGACACATTGCTGCAGTCTTTGCCTTCTGCATTCTCTCCTGGCAGGACACAGGCATTCCCAAGGAGCTCAGCTGCAGGATGCTCTGGATCAGGCCTCACATCACCAGCCCCTACTTCTGCAGCTGTTTCATCCAGAAGCTGGCTTGGAAGCGGCATCTCACAGTCACAGTCAGTTTTGGTTTGTAACATTTCTTGACGACTAAGCTTCTGCTCCTCATTGTGGGCACTGCCGTTCTTGTTGAATCCAGCCTGTTGGCCACTTAATTCCCTTCCTTGACGTGGCTTCTGAGCAGACTAGATTGAAGACATCAAGCAGGAACAAGGGTATGACAGGCAGAAAGATATGATAAGGCCTGCCTGGCCCAGAAGGTGCAACATTCCAGTCTTTTACACATCCTCTCTCTAGAAGAGAGACCAACAAGGAGACCCAGGTCCCTTCGAGACCCACAAATACATTGTGACGATAACTTCCAGAAGCAAGGGCTGACATTGTGAGAATCATCTGTCAACGCAAACTCCTGCTCACAAAGGTTTTGGATGCAGCAAATCTGTTTAAGCAGCCCTAGAAACTCTGCTGATTTTCCTATGCTAGGCCCTCGTGGCTATCCTTCTCTTTGAGGAGAGACAATTCTCCCAATCTAAGCTCAAAAAACCCATTAATTCCCAAATAGTATGCTGTGAGATAACTGCCACAAGAAGTGAATCCAGAATTAAAGAGCCCCAAGCTACAAGTGGCTCGGCCATACTGGACTTAATATTACCCAACAGGGAAGAATTGGTAGACGGGGTGAAGGTGGTGGGGACCTTAAGGGGAAGTGACCATGTCCTCCTTGAATTCCAGTTCCTGTGGGGGGCCAAGGATGTAGTCAGACTTGTAGGTTAGATTTTCGTAGGGCCAACTTCGATGAACTCAGAGGCTTGATGGGAGACATTCCCTGGGGGAGTGTGCTGGAAGGGAAAGGAGCGAGTGAAGGGTGGGCTCTTCTCAAACATGAGCTTTCGCGAGCTCAAGCCCTCACTATTGCAGCAAGATGGAAACATGGTAAGGACTCCAAGAAACCAATGCGGATGAACCGAGAGCTTCAGAATAAGCTAAGGGAGAAAAAGGAAATGTTCAGGAAATGGACGGAAGGTCAGACCTCTAGAGGAGTATACGAGAGTTACTAGGTACTGCAGATCAGCCATCAGGGAAACCAAACCTGAGTAATGAGTTGGGTCTGGCCAGGGGGGCTTACTACAATAAGAAAAAACTTCTACAGGTATGTGAGAAGCAAATGCAAGGTAAAAGAGGCAACTGGACAGCTTTTGGGAGTAGAAGGAGAAACTCTGGTGGAGGACAGAGAAAAAGCAGACAGGCTTAATGACTTTTTTGTCTCTGTTTTCTCCCAGAAGAGCTTGAGCCCATCTAGAGATGGTATAGGACATAACAGGACACCTGAGTGTCCAGTTGACATGGACAGGGAGGTTGTGGAGAGGCACCTGGCTGCACTGGATGAATACAAATCCTCTGGGCCAGATGGTGTACACCCAAGAGTGCTCAAAGAACTGTCTAATGAAACTTGCAGAGCCTCTGTCCATCATCTTCAATGCCTCCTGGAGGACTGGGGATGTGCCACAAGATTGGAGAAGAGCAAATGTTATCCCAATCTTTAAGAAAGGGATGACACAGGAAACTACAGTCCAGTCAGTCTGACTTCTATTGCTGGGAAGATATTAGAGCAGTTTTTAAAGGGATCGATCTGTAAGCATCTGAAGGACCACTTAGTGATCCGGGGAAGTCAGCATGGTTTTGTCCTCAACAGATCTTGTCAGACAAACCTGGTTTCCTTCTTTGATCGTGTGACGAGCTTACTGGATCGTGGGAACTCTGTTGATGTGATTTACCTGGATTTCAGTAAAGCTTTTGATAAGGTTCCCCATGACATTCTGATGGGCAAACTGGAAGACTGTGGACTGGACTATAGGACAGTTTGGTGGATAGGGAACTGGTTAGAGGACCACACCCAAAGACTGGTGGTCAATGGCGTTTCATCAGATTGGAGGGAGGTGTCCAGTGGGGTGCTGCAGGGATCGGTTTTGGGCCTGGTACTTTTCAATATTTTTATCAATGGTCTGGATGAAGGGGTAGAAGTGCTACTCATTAAATTTGCTGATGATACCAAATTGGGAGGAGTAGCAAACACCCAAGAAGATAGAGTTAAAATTCAACAAGACCTGAATACTCTGGAGAAGTGGGCAGTTGCGAACAGGATGTAATTCAACAAAGATAAATGCACAGTATTACATCTGGGCCACAAAATTGTCAAGCACAAATACTGGATGGGGGATACGTTTCTGGGGAGTAGTGTATGTGAAAGAGATCTTGGGGTAAGGGTGGACTGTACACTAAATATGAACAGTCAGTGTGACGCAGTGGCAAAAAAGGCAAATTCAGTCTTGGGTTGTATTAACAGGGCCATAGCATCGAAATCACAGGAGGTCTTAGCCCCTATGTATACTGCCTTGGTCAGACCACACCTGGAGTACTGTGTGCAGTTCTGGAGGCCTCACTTCAAAAAGGATGCGGACAAAATCGAGAGGGTGCAGAAGAGAGTGACAAGGATGATCAGGGGTCTGGAGACTGAGCCCTACAAGGAAAGGCTGAGGGCCTTGGGAATGTTTAGTTTGGAGAAGAGGAGATTGATGGGGGACATGATTGCTCTCTTTAAATATTTGAAAGGCTGTCATTTGGAGGAGGGCCAGGAGCTGTTCCAGTTGGCAGCAGAGGATAGGACCCGAAGCAACGGGTTTAAATTACATGCAGAAAAGTATGGATATTAGGAAAAAGTTTTTCACAGTCAGAGTGATTCAAAGGTGGAATCAGCTGCCTAGGGAGGTGGTTAGCTCCCCTTCACTGACAGCTTTCAAGAAGAGGCTGGACGAATATTTGTCAGAGATGCTTTAGGCTGGTCCTGCATTGGACAGGAGGTTGGACTAGATGGTCTGTATGGCCCCTTCCAACTCTATGATTCAATGAACCCCCAAAATACCCCTTCCAAAGAAGAGGTTGCCTCTCCCCTCCCAATTCTTTGTTGTGGTCTTGCCATCTTCCAATTTACCTCTTCTGGGAAATTCTATGCCTGCTCTCTAAATTAGTTTTAATGGTTTCATGTTTGCCACTTTGGGGCCCACATTTGCGTGGAAGGACAGCACAGAAACATTTTAAAAACACATAGAATATGAAACTTCCTAATAACAAGCCAGGCTATTGGCCAATTGAGTTTAGTACTGTCTATTCTGATGGGGCCATTTCTGATTTTTCCTATTTTCTTTTCTGGTGCAATTCAAAGCCTGAGACATTAAATGCACTGCTGCCACCACCAAAAGCAGCAGTGCAGTTACCTTTGAGAGAAACACAGGCTTTGGTATGGCATGTTGACTCCATTGCAGCTGATCCAGATTCCCTTCAATCTGCTTTACAATGCTCTCATACTCTCCCGTTAAGCTTTGAAACTTTTTCCTGATGAGGTGACCACGAACACATGCCTAGGAAGAAAGAATTCTTTAAAATCAAGAATGAGAATCAAATAAGAGGACAGCCTCACTCCTTGCCACAAAATAAGGCCACATAGATCAGCAAAGAAAACTTTTTCCCCTCTGGCTCTGCTGTGCCTTTAACAGCCACCTGACAAGCATAATTTAAGCAGGTCTATCACTTTATCTCCAAGCCTGGAGGAGTAGCAGCAAAGATGTACAGATTCAAAATTTAAAAAAATTGTCTAGGAACCTGTGGAAATACTATGAACATTTTTTTTGCTGTCATGTCAAAGCCAACTTATGGTGACCCTGTAAAGTTTCCTAGGCAAGAAATGTTTGTTTAGATGTGGTTTGGTATTGCCTTGCCTCCGCATAACAACCCAGGACTTCCTTAGCAGTCTCCCATCAAAGTACTATCCAGGGCCAACCCTGCTTAGCTTCCAAGATCTAATGAGATCAGGCTAGCCCAAGCTATCCGGTGAGAGCACTATGAACATAATATATCCTAATTTCAAAAATGCATGTGATAAAGTGCCACATGATATTACAGCTAACAAACCATGCAGGCCTTGTCCATCAGGTTGTTTCTATGGTGACTGGAGAACCATACCCAAACAGTGCTTATCCCTAGCACTTCATCAGTCTGTATTCTGGAATACAGGTTTCAAGCTGGGAACCGCAAGGCTCACTACTCTGCAACATTTTCATCAATGATTTGGATGAAAAGGAAAGAGAGGGAAATCTTTGTCAGATGTTTAGATAACACAAAACCGGGAGGCACAGACAGTAATAACAGGCTCGTGTCCTTCAAGCAGTGCTTGGAGTTCTGAAATTCCAACTCATCTCCAAAGTACAGTGCTCAGTTCCCTTAGTGGAAATGGCAGCTCTGAAGTATATACTCTATGGCCTCCTATTCCCCACTGAGCTCCCTCCCCTCCCCCAACGCTGACCCAAAATCTCCAGGAATGTCTCAAGCCAGGGTTGGCAACCCTGAAAATTGAGGAAAAACCACAGTAGCTTGGAAAACTGAAAGTCAAGAAAGATTAATACAAAATTAAATAAAAAAGAGCTACTTGATTTAGCAGCAGTCATGCAAAAACGACCTTGAGACTGAAGTTAAATACAAACTGAAAATAAGTTTGCATGGTAGTGCAGCTGCCCCCCCTCAAAAAAGGGGGGGGGCTAATGTCTAACCTACTTCATAGGGTCGTTGTGAGAAAAAAATGCACACACACGCTCCCTAAAGAAAGACCGGGAATAAAATGACCAGAAAGAAGCGGGACAATCGCACTCCCATTGATTTCCGTCCACTCCGTTCCCCCGGCCTGCCATCTTATTCTGTTCTCCCACCTGCAGCACCATCACTCTTCTCAGAAACCGTTCTCCTTCTTCTACCGCCATCTTCTTCCTCCCAAGGAAGCGCCGGCAAGGCCCGCTCCTGCTACCCTGGCAACCGCGACTGCCGATGACGTTACGTTGTGGGACAAGCAGTTCCCCCGCCACAGCCGCCTTGTTCCCTCTTGCTGTACCTAAGACCAGCCTCAAGGTGGCGATGCGCAGCAGCCTCCAGGTGGTTGCGTGAAGGTTTTCAGAGCTGAAACGTAGTGACTTGCGCATTAAAAATATTTCTGAAAGCAACAGCAGGAAAAGCATGAAGAGTTTGAAAGCATCACTTCACAGTCTTCTTGGAGTGGAATGACAGGCCCCACTGTGGAATGACAGCCCCTGGATGTAGAAGGAGTGGTCTGGGACTGGAATGACAGGCCCCACAGTGGAATGGCAGCCCCTGGGGGTAGAAGGAGTTTTCTAGGAGTGGAATGACAGGCCCCACTGTGGAATGACAGCCCCTGGGGGGTAGAAGGAGTGGTCTGGGACTGGAATGACAGCCCCTGGGGGTAGCAGGAGTTTTCTAGGCATGGAATGACAGGCTCCACTGTGGAATGACAGCCCCTGGGGGTAGCAGATGTGTTCTAAGGGTGGGATGTGGGGAAAGGCAGCCCCTTAGGTAAGTAAGTCCCTGACCATATAGGGCTTTAAAGGTAAGAACCAGTACCTTGAACCGAATCCAGTATGCTATAGGCAGTCAGTGCAGTGCTTTTAGGGCAGGCTGGATGTGCTCCCGCATAGGGAGACACAACAGCCTCGCCGCTGCATTCTGCACCAGCTGCAACTTCTGGATTTGGGACAAGGGCAGCCCCATGTAGAGAGCATTGCAGTAATCCAATCTCGAGGTGACCATTGCGTGGATCACTGTTGCCAGGTCATTGCATTCAAGGAAGGGAACCAACTGCTTAATCAGCCGCAGATGGTAAAAGGCAGACTTCGCAGTGGCTGCTACCTGGGCCTCCATTGTTAAGGAGGCATCCAGGAGCACACCCAAATTCCTAACCTTCGGCGCTGGCACGAATGGTGCCCCATCAAAGGTCTTGGCCCACTTCGACTCAGGCACAGGACCTCTGTCTTTGTTGGATTCAATTTCAATTCACTCAGTCTAAGCCAACCAGCCACGGCGTTCAACACCAGGTCCAGGTCTTCCGGACTAGAGTCTGACTGACCGCCCAACAACAGATAGAGCTGGGTGTCATCCGCATACTGGTGACAACCCAACCCATACCTCTGGGCAAGGGGGCACATGTAGATGTTAAATAACATCGGGGAGAGTACTGCCACTTGTGGCACTCCGCAAATAAGCGGATGCCTTCGGGACAGCTGTTCCCCCAATGCCACCCTTTGTCCCCGATCCTGAAGGAACGAGGAGAGCCACTGCAAGGCAAACCCCTGAATCCCAGTGTCGGTGAGGCGGTGGGTCAGTAGTTGATGGTCGACCGTGTCAAATGCCACCGACAGGTCTAACAACCACAACACTGCCTTACCGCCTCGATCCAGGTGCCTCCAAAGGTCATCTGTGAGGGCAACCGGGACTGTCTCTGTCCCATGGTCTGGTCGGAAACCAGACTGGAAGGGATCTAGTGCGGAGGTGTCATCCAAAAAACTCTGCAGCTGAGTCGCCACTGCCCTCTCAATCAGTTTGCCCAGATAGTTGGCCAATTCGGCCAGGTCCAAAGATGTTTTTTTCAGGAGAAGGTGGACCACTGCTTCCTTTAGTGCACTAGGGAACAGGCCCTCAACAAGAGACTTGTTGATGATCTCCCATAGTGCACCTCGTAACCCATCTCGACCCACTTTAATTAGCCATGATGGGCACGGACCAAGGCTACAAGTGGTTGGACGCACAGCTGAGAGTAATTTGTCAACCTCCTCTAGGCTGAGTGGACTGAAATAATCCAAAACTTGACAAGAAGACACGCATGGAGCGTCGAGTTCCATTACTGTCTCAACTGTGGTGGGGAGGTTGTGGCAGAGCGACAGGACTTTATCTGCAAAATAGCTTGCAAAAGCCTCACAGCCAATCTCCAATTCCTTATTGTTTGACCTGCCCTGTGGCAGAGTAGTAAGAATCCAAATTGTTCTAAATAATTGAGCTGGGCGAGAGCTTGCAGACGCAATCATGGCCACATAGTATTCTCTTTTGGCAGCCTTGACTGCCATCTCATAGGATCTCATAAATGTCCTATAAGATGCTCTTGTCGCTCCGTCATGAGTGCGACGCCACTGTCTCTCTAAGCTCCTGCTTCATCAACCTCAACTCCTGTGTGTACCATGGAGCAAGTTTGAGGCGGGGGCGCAGAGGACGTCGGGGAGTGATCTCATCGATGGCTGCCGAAAGACAGGTTTGCCAGTCCTCGACAAGCTCATCCAATAAGCCGCCAGGGGGCATCGGATCCCGCAGGGCCATCTGGAACCGCATAGGGTCCATTAGGCTCCGCGGGCAAGCCAAAATACGCTCGCCGCCCAAACAGGGTCAGGGTGGTACGTTCACACGAGCCTTCAGAGTGTAGTGGTCTGACCATGGAACTGCCGTGGCAGCAATTCCGTCCACTGTGACACCCGCTGCGAAGATCAAATTGATCTGTTATCTGTTATTCCAGTCCCAGTACACTTCTGCTACCCCCAGGGGCTGTCATTCTACTCTGGGGCCTGTCATCCAGTCCCAGAACACTCCTGCTACTCCCAGGGGCTTTTGTTCCACTCTGGGGCCTGTCATTCCAGTCCCAGGACACATCTGCTACCCCCAGGGGCTGTCATTCCACTCCCAGAACACTTCTGCTACCCCCAGGGGCTGTCATTCCACTCTGGGGCCTGTTATTTCAGTCCAAGAGCAGTGTATTTGGGACCAGAGACGTTAATGGAAAATCCATTCTGCATTTTCTTTGCAACTCTTCTTCAGCTGTAATGTATTTCAATGGAGCCCATGCAAGTCAATTGGCATTCCTGTCTCCCATTATTTCCAATGGGCCTTCAAGTCTTTACCATTGTTTCCAATGGGCAATCCTGTCCTTCCTTTTAGTACATCCCGTTTTATGCACATCATCATCATAACACAGTGATCTTTCTGTGATTTAAACCCACTCTCCTACCATTCTCCTGTGATCAACGCATTCAAAATAACAGGGATCTTTGCAGTAAACTATGAATTTGAATTGGTCTAATCAGGTAAGCCCCCTCAGATCCTCCTAAGAAACAGTCTACGCCGGACAGGTGTATCTGAAAAGTAATGGAGGAGACTCAAATAATGTCTGGGCCAGAGTCTACCGCTGCCAGGCTCAGACCCAACTGATGCAGGAAGGTGAGCTTTCTGGGACTAATGCAGCCCCCCACCCTCTTTGTAGGGAGCTGAGGGAGATTCAACGGACACAGGCTCCACACATCAATAGATTCCAAACCCCAGGTTAAAACAGTAGGAATCAGAGTGTTAGTCTTCCACAGATTGAGGCCAACAAAAAGCATGCTGACTGACATCGGTCTGTTGTGCAGGGGTGGACTGGTCCTTTAACTTGCTGGTGAAAATTGCTGGTGAACTGCTGGTATCCCAGGGTTGCCAACCTCCAGGTGGCACCTGGGGATCTCCTGCTATTATACCTGATCTCCAGACGATCAAGATCAGTTCCCCTGGAGAAAATGGCTGCTTTGGAAGGTGGACTCTATGGCATTATACCCTGCTGAGGTCCCTCCCTGCCTCAAATCCCACCCACTCCCATCTCCACCCCCAAAATCTCCAGGAATTTCCCAACCGAGAGCTGGCAACCCTATAGTAGCCAGGAACCAATATAGCTGCCTGTGCCATACAGGGCACGCTGCCTGGCCTTAGCCTCACCCATTACTTCCTCGTGTGTGACTCTCCTTGGCAGCAGCCAATGAACAAGGCCATTCCTTCCTGCCCTTGGGGCAAGACTAAGTTGAACAGCCCTTGTGGGTGCAAGGAGCCCTACTGAGACATAGAGTTGCCAACTCCAGGTGGGAAATTCCTGGACATGAGGTTGGCAGCCCCACTGAGACACTTAGTTTGCTGTGCCCCTTTTAACATGCCCAGCTACTCCTGTCATCCCAGCTGAGCCGGGATCCAAGTGCCACGTTGCCAGGTCTGCAAGATCTCTGTCACATGTGGTTCTTATGAAAGAGTCTTGAGGGAGGGAGAGAGGGGAAATCCTACAAAACATCCCAATTCCAGACTGGAAATCACGGTGGAATGGGAAACACTGGATCAACATCTTTTTTTATTTAAACCGTCCTAGTGAGTCGATACCAACGGCTTTTTATAAGGGGGGGGGAATCAGTCTCAAGAGATGTAAGCAAGTTTAGGAGACCACTGAATTCCAAGGATCCAAGAGGGGTTAAACTGCCCCATGTCCCACAAAACTGAGGACCCTTAATCTATTGGTTCATATAGCCCAGAGGACAAACAAGCCTGTGCCTGTCTGACCTCCGACTTTCTAGGCAGTGGCTTATAGAGGCAGCTAGGAAACCTATTTGCCTACTGCATGAATCAGCATTCAGTTATTAATGTGTTTAGTATTTAATAAAGATACACACTAAGCTATATACTAATTTATTGCACTGATATTCCATGTACTTAGAGCAAGATTTGAGTCCTGTAGCACCTTAATGACCAATGAGATTTTCAGAGTATCAGGTTTGACTCTTGAAAGTTTATACCCTGGAAAGCTTGTTGGTCTTTTAGGTACTACTGGACTGAACCTTGCTGTTTTACTGCAGACCAACACAGCTACCCATCTGAAACTATTGCATGTATTTCAACACTCTAAATTATCTGCTGACAGCACGGGCAGGCTGCTGGGAGAAGCCCCCAGAGCTATGCTTTGCCCCAATTTACCTTCCTCCATCCCAGCTTGTTGTTTTCAAAGGATTCCTTGCAAGCACTACCCGGTCTGTCACATAGCAATTCACATTCTGTCCCGTGTCAGATGGATTGACAGCATTAACACAGAAGCACCTGGAGAGTTCGAGGGCTGCTGTCCACATGAGAGAATAGCCACCCATTTAAATCTATCATGCCACATCACTGAATTTTCTAACCCTCTGCTTCTGATGCTGTCCCCCCACCCCTACATTAACCAAATGACAAACAAGGTCACACAAATAGAGTCAAGATTACATGCTCAGGACTCCAGCCTCAGCCCTCAACACAATAAAAGGGGAGCAGGGGTCATGGCCAAATGACAGAGGTTACAACAGACACAGCACATTTTTTGTTAACTATATGCTTAAATTCCTGGAGAGTTTCCTTAGCAATGGACAGGGTGGTGGTTCTTGCTGGTAGCTTTTAACCCACACTTGAGGCTGCTTTCACACACTCCGGATAATACACTTTTGATGCACTTTAGCAATTGCTTACAAACAATTGCTAGTGTGCATTCCTGTAGGAAAAATCCAGTTACAAACAATTGCTTCAGTGCATTGAAAGTTCATTCAGCCTGAAACTCATACCAAACGCCCCAGGAGGTGGGGGCTAGCCCACTAGAATGACAGTACCCCCCCCCCGCCCCCAGTCTCTTGCAATGTCGGAAAGGATCCCAGGACACGATGCCAGGGTGCAGGAGACCAGATTCCTCTTGGCTTTCTTCCCTTGACATGTGCACCACTTAATTTCCAGGAGTTGGTTACTTCTGCACTTGATTTTTCTGCAGGCAGTTCAAACCCAGGCCCGAATCCCCGCTTCCCCCTAGATACATCTGATTTC
>NW_015164182.1:427759-447118 GCF_001447785.1 Gekko japonicus | reverse complement strand
TTCCTCTCTGTCAACTGTTCCTTTGCTGAGGCTTCCCACTCTACTCAAGAGAAGACTTGGGCTACTGCTTTGCTTCCTCTAGGCTGTGGAGGCGTCTTCCAGGTCAGGGTTTTCTGCCAAGTGCAGCTTTTGGCTGATGTATCGTATTAAGCGAAAACAGAGGAGCCAAGATCCCGTCCCCTCCCCAGGTCCTCCAGACTGAGGCCACATCTGTGTTAACAGTTACTCCAGTCCCCAGAAGCTTAAATGTGTAATTCCCATACTATACCCTCTGACAGAGAAATGAATGAGAACAAAGTCACCCCTTCATAAAAAGGGCACAGCAGACTTCCAGTCTGTGGCGTGTTGTCTTCGCATGGTCCCGGGAGAGCTCCCGCGGAACCGGCGAATCTCTGGGTCTCCGTTTTAAAGCCGAAAAGCCAGCGCTGTCCGAAGACATTTCCGTGGTCATGTGGCCGGCATGACTAAACACCAAGGCTTTTCACTAGTGGGCTTTAAGCAGCCAGTGGGGAATCAACGCTCCTCCCTTCCCAGCACTGTAGTCATTGTAAGATCGTTGTAGGCATCTGGAGTTGAGTCACAGAGTGCCAGCCTCATGTATACTCTGACCACTGTCCACCATGGAGACACAACATCTTTCCTCTCAAGAAGAATGCCCAGTCCACCCCATCCCCACCCTGGCCACTAATGCCCCCCGCAGCACAAACTGGGGCCCCCTTTGGTCCCCACAGGAAGGATACATGGAGTTGCTGAGCTCTTCCAACTGCAAATGAAAAGAAGAAAACTGTCAACAAAAGCAAGCAACTTCAGAACTAGCCAAGTTAGGGTTGCCAACTCTTCCACGTAAAATTCCTGGAGAGTTGGGGGCTGAACCTGGGAAGAAGCTTGGCAGGGATGTGACGCTATAAAGTCCAACCTCCAAAACAGCCATTTTCTTCAGGGAAAACGGTCTCTGTAGTCTGGAGGTCAGTTGTAATTCTGGGAGAAATCCAGGCCCCACCTGGAGGTTGGCAACTCTAAGCTGAAGCAACCAGGTGCCCTAGGAACCAAGGACTGGGAGGGGCAACTGTGCAGGTGGAAGACAAGTGCCAAGCAAGCTCAAGGACAGTCCAGTCTTGAGCACCAAAGAAGGAAGACTCAGGGGCTAAAAGAAAGCAGTTTGCACAGGCAAAGAACCACATTCCACAGGTGGTGTAAAAATCTTGTCATTTAGCTAGCTTTAAAACTTGATAGGAAAAACAGAGCTTAACCAAAGAAGTGGCCCTGACAGGGGTTCTCTAGGGAGGAAGCTTCATAAATGAAGCCACACCGGGGTTGGGGGAGGACCTTATCCATATAGCACTAGAGGCACTCAGAGCAAAGCCTGTCCTCAAGAACTCAATGGGCAGGTGATCTATCATTTGCAAGTATATCTTCAACAAAAGCTAACTGCTATGTGTCATGGAATATTCACAAACATTATAACAGCTTAGGAAGATTAAGTGTTTAAATCTCAAATACTTACAGTCAGGGGTCGTTTCGTAGAAAAAGAGCTAGGGGGACTCATTAGCATAACTCATTAGCATATGCCACACCCCCTGACATCACCGGAAGTGTGTCGTAAGGCCACACACCCCGCCCCCAACGGTCCTGGCCGCCGCCGCCGGCCTTCCAGCTCCACTGCCGAGCCCCATGAGGGGCCCGGCGGTGGACCTGCAAGGCCGGCGGGAGTGCAAGGAAGCCCTGCAAAGGCCCTCCCTGGCCCCAGGCAGGCAGGGGTGAGGAGAGGCAGGGAAGAAGCAACTTACCCTCCCTCTTCTCCTGCCTCCTCCTGGCTGAATGAGGGCCGGAAGTGGGGCGGCCGGAAGCAGGGGGTGGGGCTTCGTCATGTGCCCCGCCCCCCGTACCTCACCCGGGGGAACTGCGTTCCCCCCCGAAATGACCTCTGCTTACAGTCAACTAGCTATATAGATTTCTAGAACACCTTGGGTAAAATTTGTGACTCAGTTTTCCGGCTAAAAGAGAAGATGGGAGAGAGGAAGAACAAGCAGAAAAGGAAAGGACCAAGATCCTGGGCAACTCTTACATTTGTCAGTAGCTGATCAAGATTCCTGTCAGCCACAGTTTTCTTCTGATCCTCAGCGAGCTCTTCTACGTAAACATCTAAGCTGAAGTGCAGACGGGCCAATTTCTCCTGCATCTCCCGAACGTGCTCCAATTGTTCGAAAGAACAGTCCTTTCCTGTGCCAGTCCAGAGGGAGAACAGGGTCGTTACCCTATGCAGTATATCCAGGAGATTCCAAAATAAACCTCTAGCTTTGCTTCCCTCACAGGAAGAGTATAATCCTGGTGGGAAATGCAATTCCCAGTGGTGACCTTTGGACCTTTTTGCACCGAGTACACTGATTCGAAATGGCGATTTTGCGTCAGTGTTAAAAAAGTGTTTTCTGCCATTCAGTAAAGCAGAGTCGCAGTAAAAGCTGAGTAGCAACTAAAAATTGAGGTCAACTTCAAAACCCATGCATTGAACAGAGGACCAGCAATGGATTTTATACTACAGTTGCTTTAAAAGATGGACAGTAAATTCAATAAACTTCATCATGTGAGACAGGGGCTAGAAGACTGGTCTGGGACTGGAAAGATCTGGGTTCAAATGCTTGCTCATCTGTGAAGCTCAGTGGGTGACCCTGGACCCAGCCTACATTGCAGGGCTGCTGATAGGGGGAAAGGGGGAAAGAACCCACATGAGCTGTCCCAAGGTCCTTCAAATGAAAGGAAAGATACAAATGTGAAAACCAGTTAGGTTACTGTTGATTGCCTCCATGAAGTCGACTTATACTGAATCGGACCCTTGGTCTACTCTATTGTCTACTCAGACTGGCAGTGGCTCTCCAGGGTCTCAGGCTGAGGTCTTTCACATCACCTACTGCCTGGTCCTTTTAATTAGAGGTGCTGGAGACTGAACCTGGGACCAACCTTCTACATGCCAAGCGGATACTAACTAGGGATGCCAGCCTCCAGGTGCGACCTGGGGATCCCCTGGAATTACAGCTCATCTCCAGGCTACAGAGATCAGTCCCCCGGGAAAATGGATGATTTGGAGCAGTGGTGGCGAACCTATGGCACGTGTGCCAGAGGCGGCACTCAGAGCCCTCTCTGTGGGCACGCGTGCCATCACTCCAGCCAGGCCCAGACCGTCATTAAAGTGTGGAATTCTCTGCCAAAGTAAATGAAAGCATTTGGGATTGCTTTCCTTACTTTGTTTGTATCATCTTATGTTAATGTATGAGTTGGTTTTTTTCTAAACTAAAACCTCAGTATTCAGGTTAAATTGCCGTGTTGGCACTTTGCAATAAATAAGTGGGTTTGGGGTTGCAGTTTGGGCACTCAGTCTCTAAAAGATTTGCCATCACTGCTTTGGAGCATAGACTCTACAGCAGAGGTGTCAAACTCATTTGTTATGAGGGCCAGATCTGACATAAATGTCACTTTGTCAGGCCGGGCCTGTGTGTCATAAAATCTAAAGCCTAGTACCAGAGATATAAACTTTATAAAGGACACAGGCAAACCCAATGAACAATATTATTTTTTACTCAAAATTCAAACAAAAGCAATTGATTCCTAGCAGTGAAAGCAATTGTTTTACTGGGGAACCCACAAAAGCCCCAATAAATGTGTTTAATCACATGCAAGATTAGGTTTTTTCCAAGGGATACTATAAAAAGAGAAGTACCATACATTTCCATACATACCAGTTGCTTGAGGGCCGGTTAAGAGACCTGGGCGGGCCTGTTCCAGCCCCCAGGGCCTTATGTTTGACACCCCTGCTCTACAGCATTGTATCCAACCAAGGTCCCTGCCCTCTCCAGGCTCCATCCCCACATCTCCAGGAGTTTCCCAGCCTGGATCAGGCAATCCTACCCCCCATCCCCTGCCGGTGGCCATAGGGGACCTGGTAACCCTATCTACCACTAAGCTACCACCCCTCCCATAGAGGTGATCTTTCTGCTACAGCTTGATATTAATTTCACTTTTCCCCCTACTTTGCCCCAAGAAAGGGCTCCAGATGGGCTGCCACCTGCCCTTATCTTTAAGAACATTCAAACAGTGCTGCTGGGTGAGACCAAAGGACACCTTGGCCCAGGATTCTCTTCGCCACAGCAGTCAGCCAGATACCCCCAGAAAGCCTGTAAACACGACACAAAGGCAGATGCCTCCCAGTGCCCCCTCTCAGCAGCTGGCACAGAGGCTACTCCATCTAAACATGGGGGTTGTGTTTAGCTAGCAAGGCTCAGAGCTCCCAAACATACTTGCCCAGCCTGCTTTTAAAACCATCCACACCAACGACTACCAACACATCTCGTGGCAGAGGCTGCCGTCCACTTCCTTTCGTCTGTGCCAAGTCAGCTAACAGCCAGTTTTATTTTTAACCACCTAGTCTTGTAAGCTGAACTCCAGACGACAGACAGTAAGCTGCTCAAGGCCACCTAGCAAGTGGCCAGACCCAACATCAGATCACTCAGAACAGACACCACCCAACTGTCTTTTGAGTTTCTGGTAGCTGTGACCTACAGGCACTGAAGTCACCTCATTTTACCCTCTCAACAACCCTGTGAAAAGAAGAAAAAACCCCAATGCATAGCCTCCCAGTGAGCTTCAAAGCTGAACGGGGATTTGAACCCAAGCCACCATTTCCAATCCCGTGTTCTGCCAATGACAACACGCTGGCCAGGAGGACCATCAAGCTCTGCATGCACCTCTGATAGCACCAGCCTTGAAGAACTTACCAAACGCCTGCAGCTTCCCTGAATGGAAGTCGTTCAACAGGTTCAAGAGCCCCCCCTCCATTTCATAGACATCTGAGACATCCGTCAGGAACGAGTGCTGCAGAGGGGTGCCCACCGTGGTCCCCGTGCTGCCTGCAGGCTGTGGGGCTCGGGTCTTCTCTTTGTTTGCTCTGCAACAGACACAAAGGACAATAAGAAGCAAAGCCAGCCTGGGAGACAGCAACTGACATCACTTCCCCTTTCCTTTCCAAGGAGGCATGCTGCCAGCAGGGCCGGCCCAGTGCAATCCACTTCCTTGTGCTAAACGGCCATCTGAGACTTTACATGTGGAGGGCAGTGGCCAAGAATCTCCTTACAGGGAGTAAGTGATGCAGCCCAAATGACAGGATGGCCTCATGCAGCCTGGGCTGAAGGACTTCTGAACACCTTGCCTTCCACATGTCTCTTCCAATCCCAGATTAACCCACATAAACCCAAGGCAGTCTGTGCCACAGGCACAGAGAAGGAGGAAGGAAGGTGCTCTACACTAAAGAACATGCAAAACAGACACATGAGTCAAGAAGTCAAACACATCTCCACAGGACGGTGAAGCACACCATGACCCCCATCCAAGGTCACAAGGCAACCTGACCTCCATGGGATCCAAGACATAGTTATTTTTTCTCTAGTTTACCAACACAACAACCCTTTGAGGTAGGTTAGGCTGAGAAAACACAACAGGCCCAAGTTCCACTTGGAGAGTATTTGAACATGGATCTTTCCAGTCCTAGCCTAACACTCTAACCACTACACAGCACTGCCTCTCATTCATTTCAGTGGGGCCTAGGTAGGGTTGTGCCATGTGGGCCCTGCCAAACCTGCCATATGGGGAAGCTGCCCCACTGTGTACTTCATCACAGGGTCACCTCTGTCCAGGCTGGTATCTGGACCTCAGAAGCTTGGTGGTGGTGGTGGGGGCTGCATTTTATTTACTTTATTTATACCCTGCCTTTCTTCCCAATGGGGACCAAAAGTGGTTTTTCAGTTCTCTGTTTTATTCTCACAATAACCCTGTGAGGTAGGCTAGCCCGAGAGTGTGTGACTAGCCCAAGGTCATCCAGCCAGCTTCCATGGCAGAGTGGGTTTCCCAGACCCTAGTCTGACACTATAACCACTACACCATGCTGGCTCCTCCACAATCAAAACACTTCAGCACAACTATAAGAGATCCCCAGGGCATTGAACATAATGTTTTTACAGAACCCCCAAACGAACTTTGCTCTCACAGCTTCTACAGAACATTACCAAAGATTTTTTTTTAAAGAAAGGCCTCATATCTGTGCACCTTAAGCTGAGTACCCCTAAACATGTGCAGAGGTCTCTTCCCTTGTGAAAGAGTCTAGCTTTTGTAAAAATGGTTTGAGGACAGCCTTTCTAAGCACATACAAACTGCCTTTTTTCATGGAAAGTTATTTTAAAATCCACATAAGGGCAAAACAGCTTTGAGAGTGGGCAAAGAATCCCACTAAAAGCACATAAGAGAGCTAAGCAGGGCCAACCCTGGCAAGTATTTGGATGGGAGACTGGCCTGTAGCTACAGTGGGGCATTTCAGGGCCCCGCCCCCTCAAACCCAATGCACGTCCCACAAAAGCTGTTGCCCCTCTCTCCCCTCCCCTCCTGTGGCATTAAAAGGGCCCTCCAGCTGATTGGCAGGAGCACATGGCCCGCCAACCAGATGGAGGGCCCTTTTAATCTTGCAGCTGCCCTGCTAGGGAACCCTTTAAATGCTGTTTTTCTAGCGGGGGGGGGGGGGCGCATGCTTTCCCTGAACTCCAAGTGGCGATTTCACCACGTGGAGATCAGGCGCGAGCAGCCCCTTCTAGAAAAACAGCATTTAAAAGGAAGCCTTTAAATGCTGTGTTGTTGTTGTTGTTGTTTTTTTGGGGGGGGGAGCGGTCGCACACTTTCCCTGATCTCCAAGTGGCAAAATCGCCGCTTTGAGATCAGGGAAAGTGTGCAGGCCCCCCCCCCCCCAAAAACAGTATTTAAAGGCTTCCCTTTAAATACTGTTTTTCCAGCAGGGGCTGCCTGCACCTGATCTCCAAGGACAAAATTGCCCCTTGGAGATCAGGGAAAATGTACCCCCCCCCCAAAAAAAAAGACAGCATTTAAAGGGTTCCCTTTAAATGCTGTTTTGGCCAGATCTCCAAGCAGGGAATCGCAGCTTGGAGATCAGGGAAGGCATGCAGCTGCCCCTCTCCCTTCCCCCTCTTGTTACCGCACAAAATTTCCCCATGCCCCACCAATCAAAGATTTCTGGCTATGGGGCTGATGGGGGACCTCCAAGGAATACCAGGGCCGGCAGGCCAGAGGCAGGCTATCAAGCCACTGCTCTGAACAACCTCCATGCCCCAGTAGGAGTCACCAGAGGTCACCATGACTCCCAGGTATGGGCCCATGCACGCACACACACAATGCAAAAACAAAAACCACCAAAAAAACCCACAGAAAATACCCCCACACACACTTTTCTCCTGGCTTTATGTTTGGAAGCTTGCTAAAAAGCAATTCTGTCTGATGTATCCAATGAAGGGAGCTTTGACTCTTGTAAGCTTAAACCCTGGAAATCTTTTTGGTCTTTAGGGTGCTATGAGACAAAGATCTAACCCTATTCAACAGGCTTCAGGTTCAAATCCTCCACACCAAAGAAACTGTTGAGCTCTGTCCTAATCCTGAACTGACCTCTTGAACTTGGCTCTTTGTTTAGGTGATGGAAGGTGAGGCATCCCCAGGGAGAAGGAGGTGCTCTTGCTGGCAGGGACGGGCAGCTTGCGCAAAGCACCGGAGGGCACCGGCTGTGCCAGGTGGGGCTTGGGGCTCCTTTTCTTCTTCTTCTCTTCCATCTCTCAACCGGTCACGTGTCTCAGTTATCCACAGGGAAGGCCTGGTGGGGGGCACCAGAAGCAAGACCAAACTCGAACTACAGGCAATACTGCAAAAGAAACAAAGAACAAAGCTGTTAGCAATGATGCCTGTGGACCTTTCACAAAAAGAGGCATAATATCTCTGAGTACCAGAATCTGAGGAACAAATTACAGGGGAGGGCTGTTTGGTTGCCAACGACCCCTCCCAGGTTTCTCCGGAAAGCGCCGGTGGAAGCGTTTGAGGGCGGAAACATGTTTCTCTGCCACTCATTCTCTGTGTTGTGGCCCAAAATCCTTCCATTCAACCAAATAAAAGTTTATTTCGCTTCAGCTTAGAGTCCAATATATCAGCAACTTCATGATGTGGTTCGCCTTGCATGAGCAGTGGAGGGGGGCAGGGTCATTGCGGCTGCCACACATTTGGCCCATGATCACAACGGAGAAGGCTGAAATGGAAAACGCGATGCAAATGTCTCAGGTTTTTAGGCAATTCAAGTTCCACAGCCACCTCATTGATCTTACGTACAACCTTAAACGGCCACACAAATTTCCACCCCAATTTTCGACAGGGACGTAGTCCTTTAATGTTTTGGGTAGACACATAGACAGAGTCTCCTGGCTGGACATCCCAGCAGTCAGATCGTTTCTTGTCAGCCTGAACCTTGTAGGATTGTTTTGCAGCGTCCGAAGTCTTACACAATACTGGCCAGGTGTTTTTCAGGCGTTAGCACCATTCCCCCACTTCCCCCTCTGGGAGTGGGTTGTCAGACAGGAACGGGAGAGGCCTGGCCTCATAACCATAAACCGCCATGAAAAGAGACACCCTAGTGGATGAATGACAGGCATTATAATAACAAAATTCAGCCAGGGGAAGGAGACCCTCCCAATTGTCCTGTTGGAAGTTAGTGAAACACCAGAGGTATTGTTCAAGGGTCTGATTTACCCACTCTGTTTGCCCATCAGTCTTGGGGTGGTAAGCGCTACTAAGCCTACGTTCCACCCCCAGCAGCTTCATTAATTCTCCCCAAAACTTAGAAACAAATTGCGTTCCGCGGTCGGAGATTATCTTCCACGGCAAAGTATGGAGGCGGAAAATGTGCTGGAGGAACGCCTTAGCCAGGAGGCGAGCCATCGGTAGCCTGTTTCAAAAACAGATCCACTACCACCCAAATTACAGTTTTCCCCTTGCTAGGGGGTAAATCCATGATGAAGCCCATAGAAATGATTTCCCATGGCCTCCCCGGGGTGGGAAGAGGTTGTAAAAGTCCCGGAGGCTTCCTCGGGCAGGGCTTGCACATGATGCAGGTCTGGCATGACTGAACAAACAGGGAGAGATCCTTCCGCATTCCAGGCCACCAGAATTGCCGTTGTAGCAAGTGCAATGATTTGACAAACCCCAAGTGTCCTGCTAGTTTCGTTCCATGGACGGTGGCCATAATTTCACCCCTTAATGCCAAAGGAACGAACAATTTGTGTCCACGATAGCAACAGCCATTTGCCCGTTCCTCCACATCCCCCACCTTCCCTAATTCCATGTGGTCAGCATCAGAAAGGGCGGAGGCAAACTTTATTTTCCAACCGGAGTTGGTCACAGGAGTTTTTTGGGCTTTCGCTTGGCCATGCGTCAGAACCACCCCTCCCAATTGCGAAGGCATGAACATTGAATCGAGCACGCCCTCCCATTGGCTGTTGTGTTGTGGAAGGTGGGACAGTGCACTGGCCAACAAGTTAGATTTCCCTGGGAAATGGTGCAAGGTGAAATTAAACTTGGAAAAGAAGTCAGCCCAGCGAAGCTGTTTAAGCTTTCAGATTCTGAGGTGTTTGCATCACCTCCAAGTTTTTATGGTCAGTCCACACTTCAAACGGGACCCTCGCTCCCTCCAACCAATGTCTCCAGGTAGAGAGCGCTAATTTGATAGCTCCTGCCTCCTTGTCCCAAACTGACCAACTAATTCTTATATTCCCAGCCCTCTTCTTCCCTATTGGTCAATATTGGAGCCAAAACTTCCCAAGACCTTCTGGGGTTTGTAGGCCCAGCCTCCCCTACTGCTAGCCAGGCTCCCAGGGGCTAGTAGGCCTCTGGTGGCACAGCCCAGATCATGACAGAGCCCACTTCATTGGATGTATGAAGTGACTTCTCTGGGCAGCAAATGTGCAAAACTTAGAAGAGTGGGGCTAAAAGACTCTGAAGCCAGAGGCAGATGTCTGGGGCATTTCTGTGCAAAACTAATCAAAATAAGCACAGTGATCATTGGCAACAACTGTAATCCAGGATATAACAGTCTACCTGGTTACGACAAGCAATTTTACAACACTCATGGTTAAGAGCCATCTCTGTTAAGAAGAGGGTCCCTGGTTAACAGAATTACTAATACTGTTGAATCAATTATAATTTAACAGTCTTCGGCCGGAGTAACCCTTTAAAGCTTCTTGCTTGACTTTCAGGCCAGCAACAGATAATCTGCTTCCCCCCAGACACCACTTCACAGCGCTGCTGAGGTGGGTTCTCTAGCCAGGGACACTTCTGCCACGAAAACCTGCTTCAGGCGCCACAAGGAGGAGTCCGCCTTTTCGGTTTAAGTAACCCCACCCCACCCCCGCCTTTTCGGTTTAAGTAACCCCACCCCACCCCCGCTAAATGCTAAGGAGCAGACCTTTAAAAATAATTTAAAAGAACAATCACGCTTCCGCGCTAATATAACTACTACTCAGCTCAAGAATCTTTTGCTCGTCTTAGCATCCTATACAGAAACAAGGAAAGGCAAAGAGGGGGAGGGGGCTGTTTTGACACAGGGAAGGTTGCGGGGCCACCCCACCCCCGCTAAATGGTAAGGAGCAGACCTTTAAAAATAATTTAAAAGAACAATCACGCTTCCGCGCTAATATAACTACTACTCAGCTCAAGAATCTTTTGCTCGTCTTAGCATCCTATACAGAAACAAGGAAAGGCAAAGAGGGGGAGGGGGCTGTTTTGACACAGGGAAGGTTGCGGGGGGGGGTGTGTGCGACAGCTGGCTGTTGGGCTGTATCGATGCGAGCCCCGCCCCCGGCCTGCCTTCACCTGGAAGAGTTCAGCTCTCCTCCCCCCCCCCCCCCCCCCCCCCCCGCGGTCCTAACCAGAGCGCACCTCCCGGGCCGGCGGATCCAGAACGAGCAGACGGAGGCCGGCACTAGAGGGCCAAGCTGACCTCCGTGCAGACGGAGGCAGGAGTAGTAACAGCAGCAGCGGCGGCCCCGAGGACAAAGAGGCCGCTCGCGTCAACCGAGGCCCAGAACCCTTCTAAATGTGAGAAGCCCGATTTTGCCTTGGCTGAGGATCGCTCCCGCCCGGCTCTTGCTGGTTTGGTGGGAAGAAATACCTTTGGACCGGCGACGACACTGGACCATCCGCACGCCGGGATTTACGAGATCTCGGATCTGCTAGGCTCTCTGCCATGCCAGCCCCCTGGCCCGCTTTCGTTGGAACCTTGAGCTCAAATCAAGAGAGCCTCCAGGCACGCGCAGAGTGCACCTCCACCGGTGACTTAACCAGACCTCACCCGGCAAGGGCTGCTACCCTGCCCCCCCCATGCTTCTTAACTGCTGTCTCTGTCTCTCACGTACACACAAAGACTGCAGAGCTGCAACTGGGACCACCCCCTTTATGCCCCCTCCCCGTTTCGCTAAATTTCCTGCTAAAAAGGAACCTTATCACCTTGAGCCAAATAAAAACGTGAGGCCACCACTCAGAATGAGATTCCTTGGCATCAGGCTTACCCCAAACTTCGTTTTTAGCACCAAGTCCTTAAATTTACCTCCAGCAGAGGCACCACCCCCTGGGGGGGGGTGGCAGAGGGCAATGGATGGGTAAGGCATGGGTGTTTTGCAACCCAAATTTTGACATAGAGCACCCCATTCTGCAAGCACCCAGTTCAGAAACATTTTGGGCTAGAACTATTAAGCAATTCTTAGAAGGCTGTGATTTAGGTAACTTAAGTTTGGGGAGTAGAAGCACACCAGCTCCATGAACAACTGTGCATCTGTGTTGAATAGTAAGGACCTGTACCAGTGCAGCTCTTTTCCAAAGTCAGTTATTTACTGGAATCAGCCTCTCTTATGTTTCAACCCTATAGGGTTCCTTGTAGCAGGCAGGCATGGCTGGTATCACACTGACCATACACTACTCTACTGCTGAAGCTAGTCCGGTTCAGTGGCTGGGTGGAAGGCTTCCTGGGGTACCCCCTTCTGGAATGCCAGGGCTGAAGGCAGGCTGTACATGGAGTAGGGAAAGTCATGGGCCTACTCTGCTTAACACAGAAGGCTGATGAAACTTCTGCTACCTTCTTAGTAAAATGCTTAATTACAACTAGAAGGGGTGGATGTTGTACACTGAGGGAAGCCCAATCTTTCCTTCAGTGAGAGCTACTTCTGAGTAACAAATAAATCCCAAACTACCCACCCTCAACATGTTACAAAGTTTTGCTCTGTCCTAGGAATAGAACATGGACGATGAAGGGCCCCACAAAGGAAGCTATCAACTGAACTGTGCAGAAGAAAATCCTATAAAAGCTTTGAAAAAGACCTAGATCAGATCTTTTCTTGGGTCTTCTAGGGGATTTAGCTGGTGAGCTACCAGTTGGAGAACCCTGCTCTTCAGTACTAGGGTTTCTAACACTTTCCCTGGGATCTCTCTTTAGCAGCAGTACTAAGCCCTGAGCAACCTCAGCATAAAGCGGAGGAAATTCATCTAAAGCCACTGATACTGTAAATTAAAGGGACTTCTGGACTTATAGAACACAAAACCACTACAGGCTTTCACAGCAAGCTGTTTTGGGCACTAGAAAGCCAGTCTCAGTACAGTGTGACTGGACGGAAGCCTGTTGTGTTCAGAGAAAAACCAA
The DNA here is from genome assembly GCF_001447785.1 of Gekko japonicus. NCBI lineage: Eukaryota > Metazoa > Chordata > Lepidosauria > Squamata > Gekkonidae > Gekko > Gekko japonicus. The sequence goes on along the minus strand of NW_015164182.1, from coordinate 434,568 downwards.
GCGTGGTACAGTGATTAGAGGGCAACGATATCCCTGCTATGCCACTAAGCTTGTTGGAGGACACTAATCAGCCACTCTTTGAATGCAGCATCCCTCAGAGGTTTGCTCTGAAGAAAAAATGAGGAAGAACCATTTATGTGACCCCTGAACCGCCTGGGGGGAAGGGTGGTATTAAAAAAAAGTACTAGAAAGAAATATACAACATTAGTTTAATTTATATTGTAGTATAAATAGCAGGATATCACCCTGTATTTCAGCATATAATTAAACAGTCCAGGCTGGAAAATCCCAACAGCCCAAGGATCTGATTTTGAAGCTGAAGAATTCTGCCATTCCCTCTAAGCTGCACACCACCCACTTTCAGATTCTCAAAAATTTAAGAAGTCAGCCTTATACAAACTTGTAATTTTTTCAAAGCCCAATTAAGTCGGCCAATTCAAGATTCATCCATTTCTCTGAAAGAATACACAGGAAACGATACAAACCGTGCAAGCCCTGTCGAAACGTTGGAACTAATTAGGATGGAGTCTAGGAATGGCTAACTCCATAAAAGTTTCAAAACCAACCTTGCTGTTCAAAGTGGAAGAAGATCGATCCAAATGTGTAATTGAGTTTGTTTGTACTGGATACAAAAGATACATACAACATTTCTGGGTATAGCCTATCTGTACCACACCTGTTATAAATGTTCTGAAAGTTCTCTTGAAAGAGGAAGAGCAGAGAAATAACTGGATAGAGGTGGGCAACTCCCACTCAATAGTCACCTAAGATCCAAGTTGTGGTCCCCATTACATCCACTTTGCTTGCTTTTTGCCAGCTCCACCAAACGCCAGAAGCCACTGTGATGGGATCACCACCTCCAACAAAGGGCCCAAGGAAACAAAAGCGAACCCTCAAAAAATGGGGAAGCTGATCTGTTCATTTGAACTGTGTCAAATGAACGATGAAACCTGGTGGTCTAACGCAGAAGCTGAACTACTGAGATTGCTGAGTCACAGGTATATGTGTGCCTCCCACAGACTGGCTCTCAACAGCTCACAATGCAACACACACCTGGAGTGCAAACAGCTCTGCAAGAAAGGAATGCTAAACCTAAAAAAAAAAGGGGTCCAGAAAGGGAGAAGCTACCTTTCACAAAGAGAGGTGCCAAGGGCTAACACACAAAAGATGAATCTGTGGCTGGTTGTAAGACTGGGAACAAAATGCATGACAGTAAAGTAGGCCCCACAAAAGTGTGCTGAAACCAGCAGAGGAATTATTAAAGACTAAACGGAATATCTTTTTGTCTCCTCCACAGGACTCTGCAGAAAGGACGGCCCATTAAGAGTGCAGTGAAGGTAACAAATGCCATAGTCACTGTGGCCAAGCTCCAGACAGCAGCAGGCCTCCAGGTCTGTGTTTGTTACTCAATGGTGTATGGAAGGGGAGTCAAACTGTGTCGCCCTGTGACTTAGTACCAAGGCCCCATGGAGAGGAGGATAACACACCAGGGTAAGCTACCCCTCCCCCCCCCCCCCTCCAAGGATTTGTTGCGCACAGACAGGCGCATGGACATTCATCTTGTGCAAAACACTTAAGTAAAAACCTTTGGATTAAACCTTTAATACATACGCTTGTGCGTGTGTGCATATAAGCATTGAGGCAACGGTGAAGTTATAAGGCTACTGAGACAAAGATTCTGGAAGTAGCAAAGTCCTGGAAGGGATTACCTCCTCTCCCCAAACTGACAGGGCTCCATGGCCTCAATCTCTTGTTTCCCCATGAAACAAAACCACAATGACTTTATTCTCTTCTTTTTTAAAAAAAGACAATCTCAAAATTCAACAACTCGCAACATACCAAACTCCTGAGTCTCCTGTACTGGTTTAAAATTTGGGGGCTGTATCCCCCCCAAAAACAAAAAAACAACTTTTAGGAAGGGGGGGAAAAATCCTCCAAGCCCCTGTGATGTCCACTTTTTGCTTTACATTTGTATTTATAGCATAGCACCCAGTAAGCTACAGGGGTCAAACAGACGCCACTACTGTGGAATGGGTGAAATAGGGGTGAGAGGTTTGCCCCAGGCCATCCTTCAGGTTTTTGAGTGACACTGCCTTATATCTTGAGGTCACACAACCCATAGCAAAGTGGATCAATCTAGTTTCTCTCTCTCTCACTCTTTCTATATATATATAAAAAGTGGGGGTTGCCCTGCACAACTTTGTGTTATATATAGATTTGTTTAAAAAAGCAACCCAAAAAAAAAAAGCTTTCAGTATTGTGAAAACCTGTAACTGGAGAATCTCAAAGAGGCCCAGGGGGGCTGAGCTCTCACCCCCAGCCCTGGCTTCAGGAAAGGTGACTAGATCAGTCTCTTGAAGTTTGCTAGTCAGCCTCCCTTCCTCCAGCTTCACTCAACAGAATTTGCAGCTGCCTCTGTCTCTTCCCGAGCTTGCGCTCCTACGCTTGGTTCACCAAGGATCTCAGCTGGTGGTCCTGTGCAGCACCCCGCCTGTGCCAGAGGAAGGTATTCCCCCACCAGTGTGCCCTGTGGTGCCAGCTCCTCTGAGCTGCCTGGCAATTGGTCCTTTGGTGGTTCCAGGGTGCCCATGTCAGCCGATGGACAGGCCAGGGCACAAAGGTCTTGCACCTTCTTGTTCAGGTCATTGCGCTCCGTCTGCAGGGCTCGGCACAGCTTCTCAAGACGCTGGATTTTCACCTGGAGCCCTTCCAGCTCTTTGTCCCGGAGGGTTTTCTGCAAGGGAAGAGGAGGATCAACTCCAACTTGCTTTCCAAAGTAGTGGAGACCAAAAACAAAAAGGAAACCTCTAAGAAGTCACTCAAAGAAAGCCACTCACCCACCTTCAGTGGAAGTATTAATAAATGAACTGGGGAAATGGCCACCAGTTGGCACTGGGGAACTAACAGCCTGGGGTCCAATCAATGCCTCTCCCTCCCCACCCACTGGCCTCGCCCCAAATGCCTGGGCCTAACATCTTTAAGCCCTGATCCCATCAGATCTCAGACGTTAAGAAGGGTAAACCCTGGTTAGTACTTGGATGGGAGACCACCAAGGAAGTCCACGATTGCTATGCAGAGGCAGGCAATGGCAGGCCAACCCTGTTCCTCTCTTGCCTTGGAAACCCTACGGGGTCAGCTGCAACCTGACAGCACTTGCCACCACCAACATCCTTAAACTTAATTTAAGTTCAATAGTACCTTAGAGACCAACAAGGTTTCAGGGTATAAGCTTTTGAGAGTAAGCTCCCTTTATCAGATACCCTGAAAATCTTGTTGGCCTCGAAGGTGCTACTGGACTCAAATCTAGCCCTTATACTGCAGACCAACATGGCTACCCTCCTGAAACTATCCTTAAGTTTGCAGAACAAAACAGTTTTAGGAAAAGGGACAGAAAATAGCAGCACTATTCATTCCCCAACCGCTGGAACAGGCATAGTAGTTTTGTGCTTTAGACCCTCATCTGAGTCAACTGACTTAGTCAACCATGGCTGGCCCAGGGGGGGGGGGGGGGGGGAATCATTCTCAGGCAGTCTCTCCATAGGATCCCCCTAAGTTAGAAGTGACTTGACAGCAAGTAAAACATAATGCACACTCTCCGATGACGGGCCAGCAACCAAATTTTAAACAAGGGAATTGGGAGTTAGCCTCCAGGTGTTGCATTAGCAGCAACAAAATCCCAGACTATGCATAAAGGGAAGCCTAATTCAGTGCACAGAATATCCCAAAATGACCACAGATGTGACTGATAAACTTCTAGAGAACTGGGTACTGTGAGCATACACTAGCGTTTCACTCCCTCATTGTTGTGAATCATTCCACCTCCTCAACTGAAACCTTGCGATGTTCAGACGGCTCTGGTGTTCAAGGGGTGAAATGTGTCCCTAATACACCCCTCCCCCAAGTCTTGTCCCCACCTCTTCTGCCATTTCCAGAAGAGCCTTGTTGCTGCTTTCCCAGCGAGACCTGTACATTGTGGTCTCTTTCTCAAGCTTCTTGATTTTTTTTGTCATCTGCAGAATTGAAAACCAGGGAGAGAAAGGGCAGGAAAGAAAGAGAAAAAATTAACATAAGCCAATTCCAAATAGATTTGCTTGACCTCAAAGGGCAACAATACAGTCTCATGCATTTCTCCCACTTCCCCGTACCATGGCAACTACCCACATTCTCAGCAGAAAATATGACAGCTGGGCCTGGAAAACCAAAAGACACTGCAAGCAGCAGTTGGCCTGGCACAGGGGATGCCCAAGGCAGCAGGCTGGGAAGTGAGTGAGCTGGCACACTTTACAGGTCAATTCTCCCTGGATTTATGTAGAAGCACAGTAAATATCAGCCTCTGCCAGAGCAGAAGATGCTTTCCCACCACCTTGAAGCTGCAGCAGGGACAGACAGGAGGCTCCTCAGCCCAGGCACAAGGCACGCAATACCTTCTCCATTTCTTGCTTGAAGGTGGTGAACACCTCACTGCTTTTGGAAAGGGTGTTCTGAAACTCTTCAAATTTCTCTGTATAGAGGGCCAGCTGGAAAGAAGGATAGGACACATTTCAACTAACGCTGTAGCAACCCACCAAGGTTTAGATATGGAAAAACCACAAGCTGCTTTTGCTCTAGACTTTAAGGCACAATTTACTTTAAGCATAGCAAAGTTCTGTACCATCCTTTCCAGGAGGAGGAGGAGGCAGACCTGTCTAGCACTTGGCTTGAAAATCAAGCTAATCATCAGAAACAATAGTGACCACCTCCAACCAGCTTAGGAGAAGCAGGCAACAATCCCCATCCTCCACTTGCAGCTGCTGGATGACCTTGGCCAAGCCATAGTTCTGTCAGAGCTGTTCCTGAAAAAGCAGTCCTTGAAACAGCTCTCTCAGCCCCACCTACCTCACAGGGTGTCTGTTGTAGGGAGGGGAAGGGAAAGGAGTTTGCAAGCCGCTCTGAGACTCCGAGTGAAGGGCGGGGTATAAATCCAATCTCCTTCTTTTCTTCTTAACCTGCCACCACTGACCAATTCTGCCAGCAGACTGGAAAGAACATTATCCCTCTCCCTTTCTAGCAGAAAACAGATTTGTCCTTTTTTGGCCAGAGAAAAAGACAAACACCCACCTGCTGCTTAAGATGGGTCTCCTGTTGCTTCATCAACTCACACATTCTCTGGGACTCCACAGCCTCTTTCAACAACTACAAGAAAAGGAATGGTGGTGAAAAGAAGTCAGAAGAGACATTCACTCCGCACAACAGCACTGTATCTTCTCTCCATCCCCTTACCATTCACATAATAATTTAGGAGGTGTGGGGAGGGCTCATTACCCAACTGTACCCATGGGGCTGCACTGCTGCCTGTAGTTGTGGGGCAGTGTAGGCTAAACCTATTCTAGCAGCTAAGACCTGAGTAGAGGTGCATGCATGGGGAACAGATCCCAGTTCATGGACCCTGTGCCCTTTTCCCCTAGCTGTGCTGTCATGAGGATCCAGGGAAAGCTGATTCGATCTAATCTCTTGTACTCCTGCCTGCTTGATCCAGGCACACAGATCTAGGTGAAGCAAGACCCCGTCCAGGATACTAACCTATGTAAACAGGAAGGCCCTCCTCCCTGGTTTCGGTGTTGTGTGTGTTTAGTTTTTATTGGATTACCTTATATATACCTTATTTTAAATGTTGTTTTGTTATTGGAATGTTTTAACGTTTCCCACCTTGGGGACCCTAATTGGGTGGGAAAGACAGCATAGAAATGTGTTAAAATAAAGATACAACTCTCCTTGCACCTTCATGGACTTGGTCTGAGTCCAAGGGAATATGCATGACTGACTGGCTGCCTAGGGGCTGCCTTCTGATCTCTTCCCCACTCTTTGAGGCTAGCCTGAGTCCTGGAAGCCTGACTGGCTGAGGCAGGAGGGGTTACTCTCTACCACATCATGGCATTTTAGAGGTTCAAGGGCTGGAAAAGTGTCCAGCAGCATATGCAGCCAACCTGAAGAGTGGAGTAAAATAAAGCCCATTAGGAGCTTTGTCCTACTGATTTGGGGGAGACAAGGGCTCCAGTAAGGCCACCAGCAGGCACTCCTGCCACACCTCCATGGGCTTTTGCCTGCACCTCCACAAGGCTAGGCCCTACAAACCTGTGTGAACTGCTGTCAGTTTGCTTTGGCAGTTAAGCAAGAGACACACAGAAGCTGTGGCACCTTTGCAAGAGCATTTTTAATCATTCCTTTTTGTCCTTTACATCCCCCTGAGCACTAACAGCATGGACACAGAACAGAGATGTGAAAATGTCCTGCTTCTGCAGAGTGGGCATGTACTGGGTATCTGCCTCGCAGAATGGAAATGGAAGCACTCTGGAAGATCCTTGGCTGAACCCTCCCTGTGGTCCAATCTTTCTTGTAGAAGGATGCAGTATCTACCTCTTGCCTGAGCATCCTCTGACATTCACAGCTTCTCCAACTAGGAACCCAACAAAACCCATCCCCTTCTTTCCCTGACCACAATAACCCACTTCTTCCTGGCAGTTTCCTAACTTGCACTGAAAACATCACGTTTTCAATGATCCACAGCACTTTCCTTTCATACTGAGGTGGCAGTCAGACTTGGGCCTCCTCAGTCATCATTTAACAAAGACTCACAAAGTCCTTCTCTCGCTGGTGCCTCTCCTCAGCCTCCTTCAGCATCTCCTGGGCCTGCTGGAGTTTGGCATCCACCAACTGCTGCTGCAAGTCCTTGTGTTTGAAGACTTTGTCAATGTGCTGCAGACAAGAAAAGCAACAGTCAAGCAAAAGCAGTCAATAAATAATAATAATAATAATAATAATAATAATAATAA
>NW_015164182.1:413533-427643 GCF_001447785.1 Gekko japonicus | reverse complement strand
GTTCCGTCAGCATATCCACTTCGGCTTGGCTAGGTGACGTCAGCTTCTCCAGGTCTTGCAGCGCCGCACTGCCACCGCCTGGCCAGAATGGCCCATTACAGGCTTCTCGGAGTCAAAGAGATTTCTTAGGCTTTTTCAATCTTGCGAGCTGAGCATTCCGGTCGCCGGCTAACACCTCCCCCACCGGGGGTTTTTTTTTGGTGTGCCCACCCTCTCTAAGGAGTGGTACCCATTTTATCTACTCGCCGAAGCTTTCGAACTGCTGGGTGGATGGCGAGCTAGGGACATGGCTGATAGCTCACACCAACACGGAGCTAGAACTGACAGCCGTACTGTTCAGCTCAGATGTTACTAATCAGAGGATAAATCCTCTGTGCCACCGCTCAAGAAAAGCAACAGCCACTTGCTGGACACAAGCCAGGCCCCAAAATCAGAGCCCTTGTCCAGAGCATAAGCATCAAAGTATGACTTCACTAGCAGCACTGTAAGCCCTGAACGGGATGTCCCAGGCTAGCCCGATCTCATTAGATCTCAGAAGCTAAGCAGGGTCAGCCCTGGTTAGTACTTGAATGGGAGACCACTGAAGAAGAGCGTTGCTTCGCACAGGCAGACAATGGCAACCACCTCTATGGGGTCACTGTAAGTCAACTGCAGCTTGATAGCACATACGTAACGTCACAAACAAAGTGGCCCTCCCACATCAGAAAGAGGATGCAGCATTTTTAAGAGGGATGAAACATAAGGACGCACAGCTACTAAACGCACAAGATCTTCTAAACAGCTTTCTCTTAAAGTTTCCAGTGCAATTCTATCAGAGCCCCAAAAACTTGTTCTGTAAACCAGGTTAAGCTCCACCACAACCACAAACACTCCAGCCTAAGGACTCGCCCACCTCCTCCCGCAGCTCATACTGTTCGATGAGCTTCTTCAGCCGCTCAGCCAACTCCATGTTTTCCTGCCGCAGCTTGGAGTTGCGCTCGTTGTGCTGCTCCATCTGCAACTGGATGTCATTGAGTGTCACCTGAAAATGGGAGGTCACCTCCTTTCGCTTCTCCTCTTCTTCACGGGCACGTTGGACACCCTCCTCCTAGTGAGGGAAGAGGGGGGAAGAAAGTCAGTCTTCAGGTCGAAGGGCAGGAGAGTGGCCCTAAATAAATCACAGAAGATCATGTGCAGGAGGTCTAGGTTCAATCCCTGGTATTTCCGTTAAAGGATTTCTCAGTCTGCAGGGCTACAAAGGGTCCTTGCTGGAAATAATCTTGGCCAGGCTGAACAGGCACAATGTCGTTGTGGCAGTCTGACTAGAATGGGAAAATCAGAATTCAAATCCCCACTTTACCATAAAGCCCTCTGAGTGACCTTGGGCCAGACACTCCCCCAGTGTTAAAAGTGCAGGGCTTTTTCTTCCTTTCTGGAAGTGACAGGAAGCCAGTTCAACTGCCTGCTAGATTACATCTATAAATATACTAATGGCCCAGGTAGAAAAATTAAGAAATTTGGTGCCAGGAGGTCTCCAGGCAATTTCTGGAGATTTCCCAGAAGGCGCTTCAGGAGGGCTCCCAGGATGCACCTGTGACCTTGGCAGACCAGGTCAAGAGGGCAGAGGGAGTGATGTAAAGGGGGTGGAGACATAGGTTTGACAAAATCCCTTGCTCCAAGGAGGGAGGGCTTTCTTGGTGCTGATTCTTCTAAGGGAATAGATCTCTGAGTGATGGTCAATCGTGGCAGCCATCTTTTGCTGACCATGTGGTCTCCCAGGTAATGGGACTAGATGGGAACCTTGCACCTTTTTAAGATCACTACTGTCTGCCCTATTTCAACATCAGTCTAGAAAAGAGACAGACAACTGCATTTATGACCACTTTTCTTTTGAAATCTGTTTGATCTAGTGCTGTGCTTAAGGATGCTTGTAAATATTTTCTTTTCAATAAATCTTTTTTGACTATGGAGGTTGGTTCTCAGCTTGTAAATATTTTCTTTTCAATAAATCTTTTTTGACTATGGAGATTGGTTCTCAGTCTCTGTACCACCAAGTTTCCACCACTGTCTTGGACACACTAGTGCAAGAGGGGCCCCCTGGATGGGAGGAAAGCAGTCAGTGTGCACGTGGGTATTTCTCCAGGGGAGCCCCAAAGTTGTAATTGGTCCTTGTGGTAACCAGGTTCTGGGTAATGGAGGACATAGAGACAGGGTCTCAGGTTGGAAAGGGGGGGGCTAGGAGCCCTGTCCCTCCTAGCAGGAAACCCCCCCAAAAAGGACAGGTGGTGGCACTGAGTTACCCTAGTGGAAGGAAGGAGTAACCCCTTCCAGGAGTTGGCAATACCAAGGAGGTGTGGGCAGAGCAGGGCCTGCAAGTCAAAGCTGGCATGTTCTGCCACACAGCCTAATCTATGCCACGGGGCTACTGGAGGGATAAAACAGAAGTGGAAAGAACTTTGCGTTTTGCTTGTGCTTCTTAGAGAAAAGGCAAGATAAAATGCAAGCTGGCCAGTCCAACACATGGATCTCTAGGCCAGCTCATTGTAAAGCAGCTAGACACAGGCCCTGATAGCACTGCACCTGCCCAAGTCAAGTCAAGTTGGCAGGCCTGATATCCTCCTCATCCCATCTCCTGGGCCTTGGAACCCCATCACAATCTCTTATGATCAACTGGGAAGGTTTAAACTGATACCTTCAAGATGCCATGCTTAGCCAAAGCAGCACTGCCTGGTAGCTACCCTTGCTAATTATCTTGTGCTGCCTTTTTGGAACAGAAGGCTGAGCTAGCAGAACAAACAGCATGGAAACCCCCTCCCCCCCAACTTTCAGTCTCAAAAGCCATTCAAGGCTTGAATGCTGCGTGTGAATACAGCACTGGATGCATTGCAACCCTGGGTTTTGGGCACAGAACCCTGGCAAGCAGGCAGTGGGCTGGCTTAGGGCAGGGCTCTCTTGCCTTGAGGGTGCGGTTGTGTCTCTGAAGCTCCCGGCACAGGCTCTCCAACTTGCTGCGGGCCAAGATTGCTTTGCTGTGTTCACTCCGTAGATGGTCCTTTTCCTGCACCAACTGAGTCTGCTTCTTCTGCAAGATTTTCATCTGTTTCTGTGAGTTTCGGTGTTCTTCAAGCTGGCAAGAGAAAGAAAAACATGAAAAGGGAAATGCATAAAGAATACCGATAACGGTATAGCAGTAAAAAGGACTGAGGGAGGGGAAATGCTGCAATCAAGACAGGGGGTGGAGGGAGGGATGCACGGTTATATGCAGGACAACAGTGCAAGACTGAGCAGTGGTCTCCTTGATGAAGCTACAATCAACCAATTCTGTTCCAGAGTCCTGATAGCCTTTTCCCCTATTTTTACCACCAAAATCAACAATTACACACCGGTCTGTTAATTATCAACTACCAAGGCAGCTAAAACGGCCTCACACCACTTATTTGGTACCAAGCCCTCCCTCTCTCCCACTCTATGGCTCAGTTGGCTGCTGTGAGGGTTGCATTCTGCATAAAACTCAGCTTTCACAGAATCCACTGCAATCTGGGAAGCTGCTCCCATCCTGTCTCAGGCTGTGGGGAAGATCAGCTCATGTTCTTTATGGTGACAGGTGGTAGCCTGACAAGTAGACCGTCTACTTCCAGACTGCACTGCTATCGAGAAGAAGGCAGCAGGCTCTAGGCCCACATGGCCTCCAGATGAAAACAGGACAACAATTGGTGAAGGGCTCCCCTTTTGAGGACACAGAGTTCGGCTACATGTGCTGCCTCAAGAGTACAATGAAAGGATCACTTTCTCCAGGATGTCCTCATTCGTCAAAGGAGACTGGTCAGGGAGATCATCCTCACGCCCACAGAGGACAGCATTCAAGTCTGAAACTCATTACACACCTACTGCAGCCTAAAGATGAATGGTTAATAACATTTTTTAAAAGCATTAATATTTCACTCTGCTGAACATAACCACTCCACAGAAAGACATTTTATATGGCTTAGCAGAAGGCCAAGGACTTTCTAAGAAGTGAGCTTGGTGCTCAAGCACACTTCTGGAAGCGCAAGTAGCATCCTGGAGAAAGGCAAACATCTTTGCAGTGGGACACTACTGGTTTCCCACAGGAAGTATGGGGAATGTGGCAGAGGCCACGGTGGTCCTCATCAGCTATGTACAGGGCATAATTGAAGCACTGACTTCTGCAGGGTCAGTCTAAGCCATACAACTGGAGTGGCCATATATTTAGGAGCAATCAGTGCCCCAGGACTCATGGCAACACCACAAGGGATGCTGAGGATAAGGATGCTGCATCTTGAACAAGCCCAGACTTTTACCCCATGAGGACTGGAGGCCCTGGAAAAGCTCTCCAAACACACATAAATTTCTAGACAAGTTCTGCCTAGTTAGCTCCAAGAAAGGCTATAAAGCATTGCTGTGTGGTGGCTGGCTTATGAGTTGCAGCTCATTTTAAGTTTCTGGCTTTGAAACAGTCACAGCTTACCCCAAATCATCAAGACAGTGTGAGATTAAAGGAAACCACAGACATCTTCCTCTGAGCTATCAGATTTATTAGAAAATGAGAATGGAAGAAGATGCCAGGACAAGCTCTATTCAGTTGCCCCCTGAACTGCCACCCCGTCCAAGCATCCTTTCTTCTTGCCCTGCCAGGAACTAACCAGTTCTGCATACTTCTTGCAGAGGGCTGCCAGCTTCTCCTCTGATGTGCTGAGGGTGTTGAGGGTCTGCATCAGCAATGTGATCTCCTTTCCTGGAACACAAAGGGCAAAGCAGACACACATTCAGGGCACAATGGAATGAGGCAGCGTGAAGAGGGGTGGTGGTGGTGGTGGTGAGCAAAGGAGACAGAAAACTGAAATACTTATAGACCAAGGAGAGATTTCCAAGGTCAGGGAGAGTTAATATGATACAGGAAAGCATCTTGTGTGGTGAAAAATCCCAGCAGGCCTTCTGTAGTTATCCATCCAGATTTTTTTTTTCAGGGGACGGGGACTAAAGAAACAAACGCACCAATTGTTTTCAATGGAAATTTCCCCTCTAGTTGTAGCTTTTTCAGCATGTGGGAGCACATCATATAGCTAACACATAACATGGCCAGGTTAGGAGATTCTTGTAAAATTTGTCAAAAGTTCAGAAAAGGCAAAAAAAAGTGAGGGAGGGTTAAATAAAAAAAACAAAACTGCAGACAGTTCAACAAAGAAAAAGGAGAGCTCATGACATAGCATTGAGAGGTCTCAGCCATCCTTCTGAGGTTGCCTGGGAACCTCACTAAACATTGCTCAAGAGTGAGGTGGTGGAAGGCAACAACAGGAGGAAAGAAAGGAAGAAAGCAGCAGAGTTGTCAAGAAAGTTGTGAGGGACAAAGTGGTGCTGCTGGAATGGTGGGGGAGAAAGAGGGAGGCAGGAAGAAAGTGATGGAGAGGAGCGCAACTGAGAGGGAAGTTGGGGGATGAGATTTCCCTTCCCCCGTGAGTTTCTCGCAGGTTCTCTGTTTATCCTACCTTACTAAACAACTGCAGTAGCTGCCCTCAGAGACAGCACAAACAAATTTTCATCAGCAAGACAGTTCAATGAAAAGCCAAAAGCACAGCTATAGATTTGGGCAGGATGTGTGTGCACTGGATAGCATGCAGGCTGTTCACTGACTTTGGAACTCAGTCTCCTTAAGCACACCTCAGCCAGAACATCTGTGATACTAAAAAGCTAAGCAGATGGCAGGCAGAAACGCCTGCGCAGACCCTCTTGGTGCAACAGAAACAGCAGCAGAGTGAACAGAAAGCTCAGAGCCCCATAAAAAAGACTAACAGCAACTGCTGACTTATTTCTGCGCACAGATTGGCTTTAATCAGGAAGAGAATGTATGTGAGTCAGGAAGGAACCAACCACCTACCGAGACCCTTAGCCTTCTTTTTTTCCTGGGTTCTCTTCTGATCACGCTCTGCACCCTCATCATTGGTTCCCCTGGGGCTCTCTTTCTCCCCATTTATCTCAGGACAACTTTGCTCCTGCTCGCCATTCCGCGGGGACTCACTCCGCCCCTTTTCAGCCTCATCCAGCTCTATGGGCTCATTCTGCCCACTGTCATCTCCTGGACCTTCTTGGTTGGTATCCTTGCAGTATGTATTCAGGATATCCTCCAGCTGTCTACTCAGCTCTTCAGAGACATCACAGGTGGCAGACTGATTGGGCAAGGATGCAGCTTCATCTGTCAGAGATGCTGCAAGGATTACAGGTATAAGCATGAGATACTATGTTACACCTTTGGTTCCTTATTTATTTATAGCTCTTTTCTCACTAAGACTTGAGGCGGATTACACTAGGTGCCCTTCCACTGTTTCTTGAAACAGGAAGGTATCTACATACTGAACACATCAAAACAGCTCTAAGCAAGCTGAGCCACAGACTGGAAAGGAAAGCAAATCTCCTCCACCCACCAGCCCCCCCAACAGTTGAACTTGCCATTGGTTTTACAGGTAGCATGACATTAAGCTGTGCTGCTGTTTAATGCTTTATGTTATCTCGAGTCTATAACAATACTGGTAAAAAAATCTCACCAGTGACAACTCTATCCACTGTCCCCAAATTTTCATGGCTTGAGGGATGTTTGGACAAAAAGGGCAATGAGTTGGGGAGAAGCATTTAGAATGTGTGTACACATATTAGTGGCAGAAGAGAGAAGAAAAAACTTCTAACCTGTAGAAAAATAGGCATCATGATAATCAGAAAGGAGTAGGATACAGAAAGAGGCCTTCTTTAGTGGCAGTAACAAGCCACTCTAAGCCTATGTCAGAGAACAAGATATACACTCAAACAGATGTAATTACTGCGAGGGCTACATGGCCCACATCAACACAAACCCTCTTTCTTGCTTTGTTCTTCACTTGCTGGAGTTTCTTCACTTGCTGAAGTTTCATCACTTCCATCAACCAAAGGCTTTAAGCTACATGGCTCAGGCGGGTGTGGACATTCACAGGTTTCTGAAGACGTTACGGAAGAGTCAGCTAAGTCACTGTCATCAGGCCCTAGACTACAGTTTATTTTAGAAGGACTGGCAGGTAGCAGCACAGCTTTGCTCTCACCATCTTGGTTCTTCATTGTATGACTCCTCCAAAGCCGCTTTCAACAATTCCTAACAAAAGGAAAATAAGATTACTATTTTACTATAAGAAAGGAGAGAGGTTGACTATTTTGGTAACAATCATTCATCAGCACCAAGTATGGAAAAAAGTTCACGTTTGTATTTTATTTATTTAGCTTATACCACACCTTTTTTTCCAATGAGAACCCCAAAGCAGCTTACATCATTCTCTTCTTCTTCATTTTATCCTTCTAAGAACCCTGTGAGGTAGGTTTGGCTGAGAGAACATGACTGCTCCAAGGAGAACACCCAGCAAGTTTTCATAGTGTGGATTCAAACCTGAAGTGTCCCAGATCTAGTCTGACACTCTAACCATCACACCACACTGGCTCTCACCGAAGATGACAAATAAGTGGTTTCTATGTTAGCTCTTATTGTTACTGTTTTGCTTCTGGCAGTTCTAACATTTGTTTGTTCTCAGCTAACTGGTAAATTATGTCCTTCCAAGACTCGGAACACCCCTAATAGCTCTTCCTGCTTTAGGTATACAGGAAACCAAACAGAGCTGAACTACTCCACACTGTAAACACATTAGGGGACCCCAGTGATTTGCAGATTTCCCAGTCATCATTTCCCTCCCTCTTGTGTGTGTCAGACAGAGGGCACATTCCATCCCCCCAGTGCTTGCTGAACACCACACGTACGTCCTTACCTGGCTTGTTATATCAGCATCAAATATTTTATTACATTAGCTCAGAAGCTACAGCAAATAATACAAATCAACTTACAACATGACACAGTAAATAATAATAAAATACATATATACTCAAATCATAAAGTTTGGAAGGTTACAATACTATTTAACATTTAATAATAGTGATCAGCCCAGCTAATAACATACTACAGACTTAATAAAAACAATCAATCTCATATCAGCTAATAGCACACTTGTTATATGCTGCCGCCGTTTCAATCCATCCGTTCCAGCTTCTGCCATTCACTCCACTCAATGACAAAAGCTCTTTTCTATTATTTGCCTCCTCTTCCACCCAGACCACAGTGTACTCAGTAATTCACTGGCTCCTTCTCAGCCTCAAGTTTTTCACCTCTTCAGTCTCAGAACCGTCGCCCCGCGCCCCAGGCTCCACTCTACCCAACGTCAGCCCCCTCCTCTTCCTCACTCCACTCAGCAACTCACACCCAAGTATAGACAAGAACCTCTGGCCTTCCCCCCCCCCACACACCCCTCTGTTTATTCAGGACCATTGCCTTTGCGCGCGCCCCTTCCTCAGCTCCTGCACCTCCTCACCCCACAACTACGACACTCACAGAGAAATGACGTCACGACCAGGCGGTATGACGCGTCCCCAAATGATGGAGAGAAGAGATTCGACCGTCTCTGCGTTCCTCGCCGTCTTCTCCTAGTCCTCTTCTTCCTCAGCTTCCCCACCCTACCCACCCCCGCCAGTATCAGATGCAAAATACTTCAGCGACGTTGCATGGAAGCGGCTCCGGCCAGGACGTGGGATTGCGCATGCTTAACCAACACCCGGCAGCCAATCATTAGGAGGGCTCCGGCAAGGCATGCTGGGAAACGCCGGTGGAAAAAGCGGCACTCGAGGCGGGAAGCGACTGTGATTCCCGGCATACCTCACGCTGCGGATGGGCGCCGTGAAAGACTACAACTCCCAGCATTCTACGAGTCACCGTTGTACCACGGAAGTGCACAGAGTTTTAATAAAATGTGCCAAAACGTGCAGTTTTTACTTGTTAGTGTTGGTTCAGGCACGCGCGAAGATGTGTTTGGCTGTACTTTCAGCTCTTCACAATAAAAAAATGCCAGTGGCACCGACTAAGAACACTTATTTGAAGAAAAGCTTTCGTTGAGTTACAGCTTAGTTTTCATTCAGGCAAGCCAGGAATAAATGGAGACGAGACAATTCGATTATGAGTAACGTTTAAACAAAGTTGACCAAGATCGCCAATTGTTTCTCCTCACGGTTAATGTTGGAGAGGCCCTCAAGGCTCAAGCACCAGGGCATGCATGTGGCAGGGAGACAAATTCCAATGTTCTTCAGGTAATGAGCCTCCCCCCATCTAATTATATATACACACACACACAACACACACACACACTTATTAGCCATTCAGTCGTGTCCAACTCTTGGCGATTCTATGGGCCATAGTTTTATGGTCCCTATTGTACCTGATTTCGGGATCAGTCGAATCCTGTAAAAAAGGGTCACCAAGAAGAACACGTGTAAGTCGCAAGACTCACAGCTTTAGTTATGGTGTACACTCCTTCATGGGGCTAAAACAGTGCTGGCCAAAACCAGAGAGTGGCTGGATAACACACACCCCACCCCACCCCACCCCATTTCTTATGGATATTGGAACAGTGAAGCGCATTTTCAGACAGAACAAAGTTTGAGCCCAGTGGCACCTTTAAGACCAATGAAGTTTAATTCTGAGCATAAGCTTCCATGTGCATGCACACTTCATCAGCATGCACACAAAAGCTTATACCCAGAATTAAACTTTGTTGGTCTTAAAGGTGCCACAGGACTCTTCTTTTGCTTCAGACCAACATGGCTACCCACCTGAATCTATTTTCAGACAGAGGCAGTCTTGGAATACAACTGAGAGTTGGAAAAACTCCAGACAAGGGAAAGCAATCACACAGAGCTCCTCAGAAGAAGATTCCAGACACAGTTTTTTAAAAAATTATTTCTAGTTCCTCTTTTTCAGTATATGAATGTGAACTATATTGCCTTTGTGAGAGTAAAGGAGACTCATCATTCTTGTAATCTGGCAAAATTTAACATTACAGTACTATAGCAGGTAGGTCACAGCTACGTTTAAAGAGCAACTGTTGTTCAGACTGCCATTTTACCATGGCTACAGGGCCATGTTTACGCTGGGCTCACCCCACCACCTGGAGCACAGATTTATTCATGTATAGTTTTTAAAAAGCAAGCTTAACTTGTGATATTCCCCTGTAAATAATTACAGCTCTTTTAAATACAGTAATATTTCTCCTTAAAAATTAACAAAATGGGATGTTGCTGCCAGTGTTCCCTCTAAGCTGAGTTAGGGTGAGCTGGCTCACAGTTTTTCAGCCTCCGGCTCACAGCTTTTTGCCTTAGCTCAGGAAGGATGGCTCCAGAGCAAACTAATTTCTGCAGCAGCCAAATCGCTGGCTCACCACTTTAATGCCGGTCGCTCACCGAATAGGATTTTCGCTCACAGGACTCCGCAGCTTAGAGGGAACCTTGGTTGCTGCCCCCTAGCCAGTACTGACCCACACTGCCCATGCAACCCTAGAGTGAAACATCAGTATCACTTATGTTTCTGCAATTCACCCTTTAGCTTTGAGCATTTTTGTTGTTCAGTCGCACAGTCGAGTCCGACTCTTTGCAACCCCATGGACAAGATCATGCCAGGCCCTCCTGTCTTCCGCCGTCCTCTGAAGTTGGCTCAATTTCATGTTCGTTGCATCTATGACACTGTCTAACCATCTCATCCTTCGCCGTCCCCGTACTCAAAGTTACTTAAAGTTATGTCAAATACATTCAATATGAATAGATCCAGGTGAGTAGCCAAGTTGGTCTGAAGCAGCAGAACAAAGTTGAGTCCAGTGGCACCTTTAAGATCAACACAGTTTTATTCAAGGTATAAGTTTTCATGTGCATGCACACTTCAGATACCTGAAGAAGTGTACATGCACACAAAAGATTATACCTTGAAAAAAACTCTGTTGCTCTTCAAGGTGCCACTGGTCTCAAACTGTTTAAGGTAAATAGGTAAATGCTTTTGGATTTTAAATTATGGATGCTTCAATTTGTAGGCATCTGATGCTAACAGATTTCCAATGCACAACCCTACCCAGGTATTGTAAGAGGATTATAGGAAGCTCTAGTCTCTTGATTTTTCATTCATCTGCAAATATGGCAGTCTTATCTAATAAGATCCTACGTAATGGAATCGCCAAGAGTTGGACACGACTGAATGACTAATAACAACAACCTAATGGGAAAGGAAATTCTTTATTACAGTTTTAGCTCGCCCTTCCTCTAAGGAGCTCATTACAGCATACTGTAGGTCTCTATTTTATCCTGGCAGCAACTGAAATATGTTAGGCTGAGAGAGAATGAGTGGTCCAAGCGGACCCAAAATGTTTCACAGCAGGCACAGATGTAAACCTAGGTCTCCACAGGTTTAATCCAACACTCAAACTGCTACACACTACACAAGTTATCTCTGACATATATTAAAATCGGCTCTGGTTTTCTAAGAACTTTGAGAGATAAAGAAAAACAGAGCACAAGTGGGTTTAAAGTAGATTTCACACATTTGGCTAGGTGGGGTAGGGAGACTGGGTGGCAGCACTTTATCAAGCTCAGGATACAACAGAATGTACAAAAGCACTTAGAATTGCATACAGATGAGCAACCTGAAAGATTCCAGTATGCTTCTGCATAGATCATGCATTCCACCCACAACCTAGTTATGTATGCCTAGTCCTACTGAAACCAATGATGCAAATTAGACATGGTACTTTCTCCCATCACTGTCAATGACCGACTTTGGTTGCATCAGGTCCTAACAATACTGCAGTAAGCCACTCCTGTGGTTAATGCTATGAGTGAACAAATTGAAACTGAATTCCAACAAGATGGAGGTAATGGTTGTTGGAAAGGCTGAGGCTTTGGCCATTGTACACATTATTTTCAATGAGGTTCCACTGACCTTTGCTGACTCAGTTAAGAGCCTGGGGATTATACTGGATTCAGCCTTGCTGCTTGTTAAACAAGATAATTCAGTTGAAAATAATTTCTTCTAACTGTTTAGCCCAAAAGATGGTCCCCTACCTTGACTAGGCCAATCTGACTACCTGGATCCATACCACTGTAACATCAAGACTAGACTATTGTAATGAACTATACATGGGTGTGCTGTCAGTCAACCCAGATACTTGAGTTTGTACAGAATGCTGCAGCTTATCTGGAGCTGAGTGGAACATGCACATTACACCTTTTCTGTAGTCATTCCATTAACTGCACATTGATTACCTGGTTCAATTCAAGGTACTGCCTGTCACATACAAAGCACTCCATGGTTTTGGAACACCAAATCCGCAGAACCACCTTTTCCCCTACACACCTCCATAACAGCTTTGCTCACCCGAGCAGGGCCTTCTGGGGGTGCCACCCTGCAAATGCCCGTATATAAGCATTCTGTTGTGTCCTTCCTCCACCTCATGGAATGGCCATACTGCTATCATTCTACAAATTATGTGAAACAGAATTGGTCAGGAGGAAATTTTTAAAAAGAGGGGTATTATAACAAAATGATTGAGGTAGGCACTCTTATAAAGGAAACAGGACTGTGGATAGTATAGTATATATTACCTGTTTGCTGCATGTATTTTTCCATTCCCACTGCATTGCTTTTGATTCTTCCAGTACCATTTTCTGCATGGTTTAACATGTCTCATACTTTATGCTTTGTTTCTGATTTCTGTAATCCTAGTCCTTTTACATTGCTTATTTGAGGTCTAATCCTATTGAATGTATCAATTTACATTGTGTAATTCACATTGGTCTCAATGAGAAAAGCAGATGATGATACAGAACAAAAACTTAGTGCATCAGGAATGAAAATCAATATAAATGCTCTGACCTAGATAGCCCAGGCAAGTCTGATTTCGTCAGACCTCAGAAGCTAAGCAGGGCCGACCCTGGCAAGTATTTGGATGGGAGACCTCCAAAGAATATCACAGGAGACAGAGGCTGGCTATCAAGCCACTTCTCCGAACATCCTCCATGCCACAGTAAGGAATCACCAGACATTGACATGACTTCCAGGCATGGGCGCACACACACACAAATGCAAATACAAAAAACAAACAAACAAACAAACCCGCCTCCAAAAATATAAATTACAGAACTTCACAAACTGAAGCTGCAGCATTTTATATGTTCTCTCTTTTTTTAAATCCCCGGAGGGATATTTTTTATTTTGCAAAACTACAAAAACTACAAAGAAATAATGGGGAAGGGACTACATCTAAGGAGAAAGAAAAGCAAACCACACTAATCTAAAACCCCAAGAGGAGGAGATCTTTTCACTGTTAGTTAAAATGTTAGTACTGTTACAGTTAATGTCACAATATACTTGTAGTTCTTGCTTATAACAATTCGCTATTTATATGTTATTTTGTTAGTTGGTATGAGAGAAATCTCTGATCATCTTCTTATTCTTCGCTTCAAAAGGCCATTTTCCAAGTCCTTCTGCCTTTATTTCGGCTTTCTTCTCTAAAATCGTATACCACTCTGGCAGGTCCTGCACCCTTTTCTGCCGCAGAGTTCTCTTCCGTTCCCGAGGTAACAGAGTCACTAGACTTCGTTTCTTCCTCTTTGGACTCTTCCTCTTCTCCCAGCTGTCGTCTCAAAAATTCTTTAGCTTTAAAAGTGGAGTCTATCTTCTCTCTTCTATCGTTGATTTTAAATATGACACCTTCCGGAACCGCCCACCTGTACGATATCCCATTTGTTTGAAGAAAAGAAATTAGATCCTTGTAGTTTTTCCTCCTTTGTCTGATTTCATATGGAATGTTCTTTAACGTTTTGATGATTACATTTCCCATTTTCAGTGGAGTTGCTGCAGTTGCTTTTAAAATGGTGTCCCTAGTTTGTCTTCTTACAAACTTGACCACTATTTCTCCAGGTAGACTATTTTTTAAATGTAGTTGGAGTATGCCCTATAGGCTACTTCATCCGCTGTTAAGCCTACTACTGGAGCGATATGTTCACTAAGCACCTTCTTCAAATCTTCTCTATCTGTTTCAGGAACCCCCTGAAACCTGAGAAACATGTTAGCTTTTTCCATCTGTAGCTGTAAAACTCGGTTCTCTTGGCAATTCTGCCTCGTTTCCACCTCTCCCATCCTTTTCTTCAACTTCTTGCTTGTGGTGTCTATCTCTTTAATTTTCTCGTTTGCTTGCTCCAGTTTTTTCTGTTTCATTCAGCTGAAGCTGCTGTGCTGCAA
>NW_015164182.1:393779-412650 GCF_001447785.1 Gekko japonicus | reverse complement strand
CTGTTACCTCAGGAACAGAAGAGGATTCTGCGGTAGAAAAGGGTGCAGGACCAGCCAAAGTGGTATATGATTTTAGAGACAGAAAGCTGAAGTAAAGGCAGAAGGACTTGGAAAATGGCCTTTTGAAGCGAAGAATAAGAAGATGATCAGAGACTTCTCTTATAACAACTAACAAAATAACATATAAATAGCAAACTGTTATAAGCAAGAACTCTACAAGTATATTGTGACACTAACATTTTTACTAACAGTGAAAAGATCTCCTCCTCTTGGGGTTTTAGTTTAGTGTGGCTTGCTTTCCTTTATCCTTAGTTGTAGTTCCTTCCTTGATATTTCTTTGTAGTTTTTGTAGTAGTTGCAAAATAAAAAAAATTCCCTCCGGGGATTCAAAAAAAGAAGAAGAAGCTACCGGAGTTGGTGGCAGGAGCGGTGCAGCGGGAGGTACAGTGCTTAGTGCTGGCACCGCCAGTGTGCCAAGCTCCAGCGCTGTTGCATGTCCCTTTTGCCCCCCTGAGGAACCCTACCCAGGCCCCTCAGGGACTGTGGTGCCTGCACAACCTTGCCGGGACGTGCAC
The DNA here is from genome assembly GCF_001447785.1 of Gekko japonicus. Classification (NCBI taxonomy): domain Eukaryota; kingdom Metazoa; phylum Chordata; class Lepidosauria; order Squamata; family Gekkonidae; genus Gekko; species Gekko japonicus. The sequence goes on along the minus strand of NW_015164182.1, from coordinate 412,075 downwards.
CGACCAACGGAATCCCTGGAGGCAACATTTGATGGGACTCCCGAGAAACTGCCTTTCTTTGTGGTTCATGCCCAGAAATTTGTTGTGAATTGGGCCACCTATTTCCCAATGAAGAGCGCCGGGTGGACTATATCACATCCTGGCTGAGGAACGAGGCAGCAGACTGGTATGTGGGTCTGCACAACACCGACGGGCTGGAGCTCAGGTCGGTGGATGCGTTTATGTGGGCTCTCCGTGCACAGTACGAGGACCCGAACGCTGGCAAACACGCTCGAGCATTCCTACGCACCTTCAAACAGGGCAAGTTGTCGGTCCAAGTGTACACGGAGGAGTTCAAACGCCTGGATGCCAAGATTTGGGGGTGGCCCGATGAAGTCCTAGCCGAGCAGTATCGCTTACATCCCGAGGAGCAAGAGACAGTCCTCCACAGCATCCATCCAGTGGCCCTCAACACGTGGATAAGTGACGCAGCGGATGCGGAGACCCATTGAGGACCATCAAGATCAATAACGCGACCACCGTGGGTAAGACCATCCTGCCCGTTTTCCTATGGTCCTGGGTAGCCCATGGCTCTACAACCACAATCCCTACATTTTATGGGATGAGGGGGTGGTTAAGTTTATCTCCCCTAAGTGCCAGAAGCACATACGGGAGGAACCATGTGGGGGAGCCCCTCCAAATGAGCCTGTGCGGGCTTGCCTGGCTAAGGAGGAGTTGAACTCTATTCCTTCAGAATACCGAGACCTAGCACGGGTGTTTGAGGAAGAGGAGGCAGACGAATTGTCACCTGACAGACACTCTGATTGCACGATTGAATTAATCCCGGACAAAAAGTTGCCCAAAGGCAAACTCTATGCAATGAGTCCAGGGGAAAAGGAGGAATTGCAGAAATTTATTGATAAAAATCTGGCGCGTAGTTTCATCTGACCTGCGTCATCCCCTTTTGCGGCCCCGGTTTTGTTCCAGAAGAAAAAAGATGGTGGGCTGAGGTTATGCACGGACTACAGGGGTTTGAATGCAGTTTCTACCACGAACGCATACCCCCTGCCCCTTATGAAGGATCTCCTGGCCGAGGTGGCTAAGGGGAAATCTTCTCCAAACTTGATCTCAGGGATGACTACTTCCAAGTCCGCATAAAAGCAGGGGATGAATACAAGACCGCTTTTAACATGCCGTTGAGGCAGTTCGAATACTGGGTGATGCCGTTCGGACTTCAAGGGGCCCCTGGGGTCTTTTATGAACCTCATCAATGAAGTGTTACACAAGCACCTGTTCAAGGGGGTGATTGTTTACCTTGACGATTTCCGAATTTTATTTATTATATTTATACCCCACCCATCCTTCGAACAGGCTCAGAGCGGCCTACAAACCCCTGATAAACCTTCCCACATCAACCTAGTGCGGGAGGTCCTCCAAACGTTACACAAGCATGAACTGTTCGCTAAACTATCCAAGTGTGAGTTTTATTGCCCTGAAGTAGACTTCCTGGGATACCACATTTCCCCCAGGGGTTTAGAAATGGATCCAGCCAAGGTGCGGGATTTGGTGGGGTGGGAACCCCCTCGAACCCGGAGGCAACTACAAACATTCCTCAGGTTCACAAATTTTTACCGGTCCTTTCTGGTGAACTTTGCTCAGGTGAACCCACTGCTCACGGATTTATTAAGGACTAAGGGGAAGGGTCTGGAGTGCACTTGCCCTGGGGCTAAGCTGAACTGGACTAAAGATTGCCAAGAGACGTTTGATCGTCTCAAAGCCCTTTTCACGTCGGAACCCGTGCTGACTCACCCAAACGAACTTAAAAAAATTATTGTACGAGTTGACGCTTCGGATGTGGCTACGGGTGGCGTTATTTTGCAAGAGGGGAGAATGGAAAACTCAATCCCCTAGCCTATGTCTCCCGGAAATTTAACGACACTGAACGTAATTGGTCGGTTTGGGACAAGTAGGCGGGAGCTATCAAATTAGTGCTCTCTACCTGGAGACACTGGTTGGAGGGGGCGAGGGCCCCGTTTGAAGTGTGGACTGATTATAAAAACTTGGAGGTGATGCTCACACCTCGGAATCTGAATGCTAAACAGTACACTGGCCTGATTTCTTTTCCAAGTTTAATTTCACCTTGCACCATTTCCCAGGGAAATCTAATTCTTTGGCCAATGCACTGTCCTGCCTCCCTCAACACAATAGCCAATGGGAGGGGGTACTCGATTCCATGTTCACACCTTCACAATTGGGAAGGACAGTGCTGACACGCGGCCAAGCGCCCAGAGCCCCCGTGACTGCATCCGGGTGGGAAATAAAGTTTGCCTCCGCCCTTTCTGATGCCGACCGCGCCAAATTGGGGGAGGAGGGGGATGTGGAGGAACGGGAAAATAGCTGTTGGTATCGTGGCCATAAACTATTAGTTCCTTTGGCATTAAGGGGTGAAATTATAGCTACCATCCATGGAACGAAACTTGCGGGACATTTGGGGTTTGTCAAATCTTTGCACTTGCTACAATGACAATTCTGGTGGCCTGGAATGTGGAAAGACCTTTCCCTGTTTGTTCAGTCATGCCAAACCTGCATCATGTGCAAACCTCACCCGGGGAAGCCCCTAGGACTATTGCAACCTCTTCCCACCCCAGGGAGACCATGGGAAGTGGTTTCTATGGATTTCATCACAGATTTACCTCCTAGCAAGGGGAAAACTGTTATTTTGGTGGTAGTGGACCTCTTTTCGAAACAGGCTCATTTTATCCCATTTAAGTAGTTGCCAACGGCCGCCTCCTGGCTAAGGCGTTCCTTCAGCACATATTCCGTCTCCATACTTTGCCGCGGAAGATAACTCTCAGACCGCAGAACGCAATTTGTTTCTAAGTTTTGGGGTGAACTAATGAAACTGTTGGGGGTAGAATGGGGGCTCAGTAGTGTTTACCACCCCGAGACTGACGGGCAAACTGAACGTGTCATTCAAACCCTTGAACAATACCTTTGGTGTCTTACTTTCAACAGGACGATTGGGAGGGGCTTCTTCCCCTGGCTGAATTTTGCTGTAACAATGCTTGTCATTCATCCACTGGGGTGTCTCCTTTCATGGCAGTTTATGGTTATGAGGCCCCACCTCTCCCATTCCTGCCTGACGATCCGCTCCTAGCGGGGGAGTGGTGCTAGCGCCTGAAAAATGCCTGGCCACTGTTATGTAAAACTTTGGATGCAGCTAAACAAGCCTGCAAGGTTCAGGCTGATAAAAAACGGTCTGATTGTTGGGATGTACAACCAGGGGACTCTACGTGTCGACCAAAAATATTAAAGGGCTCCATTCCAGTCGAAAGCTGGGGTGGAAATATGTGGGGCCATTTAAAGTTGTACGTAAGATCAATGAGGTGGCTGTGGAATTTGATTTACCTAAAAATCTGAGACATTTGCATCGCGTTTTCCATTTCATCCTTCTCCGCCGTGATCCCGGGCCAAATGTTTGGTGTCCGCAACAACCCTGCCCCTCCCCCCTGCTCATGCAAGGTGAACCGCATCATAAAGTTGCTGATATCTTGGATTCTAAGCTGAAACGTAATAAACTGTTTTATTTGATTGAACAGAAGGACTTTGGACCACAACACAGAGAATGGGTGGCGGAGAAACATGTTTCCGCCCCCTGCCTTCTCAAACGCTTCCACCGCTGCTTTCCGGAGAAACTGGGGGGGGCACGTTGGGAGGGGCAGGATGTCAGGTAGCCCTGTCATGGATCTGGAATGCGGAGGGGACTTCCTCCTCCTCGTTCCCAGCTCTACCCTGTCCAGCTACTGTATGCTATCTCAGGCTTGACCTTGTAGTCTCCAGCTGCAATTACGAGGCTGGGAACACTTGCTAGCTAGCTAGCTCGGCCATGCGTGGCAACTGTAACCATTGGCTTCTGCTCACTGGGGGGGACGTTTGATTTCACTGTAAGTCGGAGACCCTTATACTGTAGGTTATTCCTGACACAAGCTTTATACGTGATCATTAGTATTGGATCCATCAATAAACACTTATCTTCTTCTGAAGCCTTGTGTGTGGTGTGACCTGACTAACGACCCTGACAAACATCAGTTTAGCACAGTATATTTACTGCTAATCTATCCTGTAAAGTTTGTTGAGTGGGAAATTATTCACTTAACTATAAATATGTTCAAGGTACAATTATATATAGACAATGCTTTAGAGCTGGTGTGCTTTTGTTCTTGAACTATAATTTATCTTTTAGCAACAGAGTCACCAAAAACAGAGAGACCGAGAGAAAAAAAAAAGCCTTCTTTGTCCAGGCACCCATGGCAGAACAAAGCCTAGCTTAAGAATTGGAGACTTTAATTTCCTTGTACTCAGTAACTGAAGCAACCCAAGTAGCCAGCTTAGCCTGAACTTGTCAGATCTTGAAAACTTAGCTGGGTTGGCCATGGTTAGTCCTTAGATGGGAGACCACAAAGGAAGACTGGGGCTGCTATGCAGAGGAAGGCAATGACAAACCACTTCTGCTTGTCTCTTGCCTGGAACGCCCTGCGAAAGGAGTCACCATGAGTCAGTGGCACATTCTTCTTCAAAGAATAAGGCCTGATTTAAAGTAGATAGCGAAAGCACTCAGTAGCCAGGCCATTCCCACAGTGACTCTATTAAACTGAGATGGGATACCTGCCACGTAGGTGCATTGCATGGGTTGTAGCAGACCATTTTAAAATACACACTGAGGGGGCACAAAAGGATTTGCCTCAACAAATGGCACATTTAAGTTGGGTCTAAACACTATGCTGCAATGAAGACCAATGCTATCTCTAGCCAGGACAGTGTGTACTCTACTCTTTAAAAAATAAAATTCTTGTCTTGCATGATGTAGAGAAACACCTGGAAGTTGAGCTTCTAGAGGGAAGGATGCAGTGCTTTACAGACCAGATAGGTTCGCACATGGCTTTCTGAGCCTACCTCAGGCCTCGACAAAAAAAAATTGACTTTAGGGATCCACCCCAAAAATTCAGGAGCACAACTTATTTTTCAGTCTTCAGGGTTTTATATTTTTGTTATGTCCATACTTTCTAATTATTGCTACCACAAAACCTAATCCCAAATTCTCCACAGTGTTTTGTCATTTTTTTTGAAGCTACAACAAAAGTGTCGTAGTATATAAATAAATATGGGGTATCCGCCGTACTCATCAAAACAAACAGCTATCCCTCACCTAAAATAAGCTTTGTACTTGTGAGAATGAGCAAGAGGCACTCGCAATAAATGACTGAAGAAAATACTAGGCACCACAATGAATCTCTTAGGAACCACGGCACCTGAGATATGTCGAACCCTGGCCTATCTAAAACTATTTTTGGTGAATGGTTGTTCCCCTGCCTAAAGAACCCTCCAAAGGGAGGGCATGAGTCCTGCAACATCTCACTGAATGACAATTCCCAGGATTCTTTGGAAGAAGCTGTGACAGTTCATACAGAAACAGCAGTTTAAAAGTGAAACCAAGTGTAGAAGCCAGTGCTGTAGAGCAGCCACAGCCAATACAAATACAAGTACTTTAGTGGGTCAAACTGCAAACCCTAGTATGAAATTGTATACCTTGATCGACTCATGTACAGCCTCAGTCCTAATCTACAGACCCTACTGCACAGAGCTGTTGAGACACACAGTTTTGCTCACTGAAGTGCTAGATACCAGTAGCAACATTGAGGCGGGAAGGAAGAACTTTCACTCCAGACATATCTGGCTTGCAGTTATTGAATGCACAGATGTAGTTTATTAATTTCCTTGGCATTTTTTTCTAAACAATGAAGAGCAAATCTCTGTTACAAAATACAGCCCAAGGCTTCACCTCCAATTCCTCATCTGCTTGAATGTCTGTTTTTGAAAGCTGTGGGAACCCTGAATTCAGACCTTGGAGAGCAAGAAGGGGAATATGTGCATACAGTAAGCTTCTATTAAGACACCTGAAGGGGTCCCCTCCCCTACCCCAGAAATGAATTTATGGATTGCCTGATGAGACTAACATCCAGCCTTATCCAAATAAGCTCCGCCCATTTACGAAGCAGGTGGCTCATACAGTACATAAATGAGAACAGCCATGTTTCTCGGCAGGCCTGCCACATAGTATCCCGTTTTTCTCTTACAAGGATTTTATAATCCCCCCCATACTTCTGAAGACCAAATTAGACAACTATCTATGTGTATATATAATATATAAAAAATACAGAACTTTTGACTTCTTCATTTTGAAGTAAAATGCACACGATACAGTTGTGAGCAGGAGGTAATTCTGAGAGAACAGGCCACTTGGCTATTTGAATAAACAGAGTAAATTATGCCACCGAATGTAGCTAATATCACTCTCCACAAGAAAAAAAAAAGTGTCTGTCCCCACTGCAACTGTCCAAGGGTGTGGGGAGGGACGAGGGACATGAACAACAACAACAAAAAGCTTCCATAAGTTTTGAAATTTTTTCTTCAAGTAAAGATGCAAGATGGGGTTTCTTCCACCAGTTTCCAACACTTCAGTCAGTAGCAAATTAAGTGAAGCCCACTTTCACAGCAGCTGTGCTTCAAGTCCTTTTATCACGTGCCTCCCCTTCATACTGGACCTTTAGGGGCTGGAGGGGGCAGGACTTACTCCTTTGAACAGTTCAAAAAAATCCCCCACCCCACCAAGGATACAGTCTTGTGAACACGTGGTGGGGTATGATGGGAGCTGTCCAACTTTTCCTGTATCTGTCAAGAGGGATGTTTTTAACAATGGGACATGAGGAAGAAGATTGTGGCTGAAACCAGGCCCACATTCCTTGAAAGGTGCTGTTTGGCAAGAGGATTTTCCAAAAAAGAAAAAGAAAAAGTGAGGGCCAAAGCAGTGCTTTTGGCAGATTAAGGAGAGTCTTTAATAAAAATTAACATGTGCAAAAAAGTATTTTAAATAGTTGAGCCCACACGTCCATGGTTAGACTCCTCGGCTCCAGTGTGTGTCATTTTGCCTTCTCCCACTGAAAAGTGTCATGTCTCAAGTACCCAAGTGAAGAGCCACAACGTTTGAGGAAAAGCCACCACAGAAAAGGAGAGGGGGAAACACACGTGCTAAAAGGTGTAACAAATTTACACCTCTTCTTTCATCCACCTCAGCCCCTGCTTTTGACACACTGTGGAGCAACAAAAGAAGAAAAAACATATATGTACTGTGTGTGTGTGTGTATAAGAATCTCTCCTCCTCCTCATGAGAGCAAAGCATTACTGCCAGGTGTTGGTGAAAGAGAAAACTGTTTGTAACCGGTGGAGTGGGTGCTTTGCAGCCTTGCATTCAGCAGACAAGAGAACAGGGGCTGGGAGATGGAAGGCTCTCTGTGGTTAGCTACCCAGCAAAGTTATGGTGTTTCCCCAAAAAACATTCTCAGCACATGTTATAGCTGGAAGCCTTCCATGGGGGCCTCTGGCTGCTGGAAGATGAACTGCTGCTGGTTCTCATCTACCTGGGGAGCCAAATTGGAGTCATCGTCCTCAATACCAAAATAGTGCTCAATCAGGTCAAAGGCCTTCTGGTAGATCTCTTGGTTTTCATGGCTCTGGAGGAACTCGATTTTATCCAAGCCTGGAGAAAAAACACATTTTTGCCCCCACAATTAACAAAAAAGTATTCACAAATCAGGATAAACACATAACGTATTTTTACATAAAGAAATTCACCATGGCCACTAGTTTCACACCTGCTCTCAGACTCACCGTATGCTTCCTCGATGAGGCTACAGTAAGGGTTGATGCCGTTGCTGCTCTGCTTGGCCTCTTGCTCACCCAGTCGCAAAATGTTCTCCAAGCCATTGAGAGCCACTTGAACAATCTTAGAGTCCATGACCGTCAGGAGGTCACAGAGTGGCTTGATGCAGCCCAGATTTACCAAATACCTGGAAAGAGAGAAAGTCACAAACGGGTCAGACCCTGAAATTTGAAGATTACCTTAGGATACCACCTTGCCAATGCCATGACAAACAGGGTAGATTGATTCTACAAATTTAAAAAGCCAGCAAACTAAGACTGAATCACTAAAGCTGCTGGGGGGAGGGGGGAAGCATCCAGGTTGTCAAGTTTATGTTGCTGTGCAGATTTTCCGGTCTTGGCGATCGCCATGGCAGTTGCTTTCCCCTGGACCTCCGGGAGAAGCCTGCCAGTGCCCACAGCTGGGAGGGGGCGCGATCATCCACGCCACCTCAGGAGCCCGAGTGAAAGGCTCCAAGCCATGGGGCGCTAGAGAGCCCCCCTCTGGCCAGACAAGCCGGTGAGGGGGGGCTACTCCAAGCCCTGACAGTCCCGCTGTGGAGCATCCCGTATGGGAACAAGATCAGCACACCAGAGCAAGCATTTGGTGATCAAGCGATTTCAGACACAAGCAAACAATAGTTGAAAATGTGAGGAAAAGAAGGAAATACAGAGACTTGGTTTTATTTCTACAAAACCACAATGTCTGCTACAGATGGCTAACACTCGAGGGATTAATCTTTAGATATGCAAATAGAAAAGAAAGGATTGACTCTGTTGAAAAGGCTTGCGAGTTTTTGCGTCAACATAGCAGCCCAGCAGGAGAAGGTGCGACCAATGCTGCCAAAGAAAGCGAAGAAGAAGGAGAGGCTGGATCTTCCGAAGACTCTGACTCTAAATTGGGGACTGCTGCCCCCAAACAAAGCTATCAATTGAAACACAGAAGGGGAGGGGAATAGATTGTTAATCTACTCTGGAGTATCTAAAACAAGTATATTGTATATCTTTTTACAGTCTTTTTATGAAACTAGAATTGTTGATGAATATCTAAATATTTAAATAGATAGATGATCATTTTCAACGAAAATTAACTTGTGTTTAAGCTTAAAGGTAATTTTGCAAATGTATGTATGATCACCATCTCTTGGGTTTTGAGAGGGTTTTCTTTACTTTCTCCCTTAGATTGTAGTTTCCCTTTCCTAATTTTCTCTTTGTAGTTATTAAAAAAGCAATTAAAAAAAAATCCCCTTCAGGGGGCCAAAAAAAGAAGAAGTTTATGTTGCTGTGCTTCTACATCCCAGGCCTATTCCTCATGGAAAAACAGGTTGCTTACCTGTAACTGATGATATTCAAGTGGTCATCTGTGCAGTACCACACATGGGATGGGCGCCTGTGCACGATCTCGATCGGAGAACATTCCAGAGCTTGCCTCAGGAGTCTTTTTGGTGGGCTTTCTTCCCGCTCTGGGGAGCAGACACGCACTGTGCATGCCTGAAGCGGGGGAGAGAGTTGCCTCCCACCCAGTTCCTTCGACCACTACAGGTAAGTCCCATCAACTCAAGGTAAGTGAACAGGAGATGCCAGCAGTGGGGAAGGCTGGGTGAGACTGTGGTACTCCACAGATGGCGACTCGAAGATCATTAGTTACAGATAAGCAACCTGTTTATCTTTGTCATGGTCTCTGTGCAGTCCCACACATGGGTGATTAGAAGAGCTGAACCAGATGGAGGAGTGAGCTGGCAGCTGGAAGAGACAATAAACAGGTTAGGACATAGCAGTATGATTTCAATTTACAGGTCCTACCTGAAGAAGCAGAAGGATCAGGCGAAGAGAGATCGGAGCACCGCCTGGCCAAATGCAGCATCCCGTTGAGCTCGAACGTTGAGTGCATAGTGGGACACGAAGGTCGATGTCGAGAACCACGTAGCCACAGCACTGATGTCTTCCAATGGGACACGGGCTAGGAAGGCCGTAGAAGTCGAAAGTGCTCTTGTGGAGTGAGCAGTTATACAGGCGGGTACGGGTTGGTTTGCCAACTCATAGCAAAGGGCTATGGTAGAGGTAACCCATTTCGACAGTCTTTGAGAGGAGATTGGCTCACCTTTTGATGGAGAACCATAGGCAACAAAAAGCCTTGGAGACTTTCGAAAAGGCTTTGTTCGATGGAGATAAAAGGAGAGCGCCCTCCGAACATCGAGGCTGCGCAGGGCTCTCTGAGGTGCGACAGCCAGGTTCCGAAAGAAAGTAGGTAAAACAGAAGACTGAGATAGATGAAAGGCCGAAACGACTTTAGGTAGAAAGGATGGATCTGGCCGGAGAACTACCTTTTCCTTGAGGAAAATTGTACATGGGGGGTCTGCACGCAAGGCAAAAAGTTCCCCTACCTGGCAGGCCGTAGTAATAGCAATTTAAAACGCCGTCTTCCACAAGAGGAGTCAAAGATCCACCAAAGCCATCAGCTCAAATGACTTAGCTATGAGTTGTGTCAAAGCTAGAGACAGACTCCATGAAGGCACAATCGACTTTCAAGGTGGGCAGAGACGAAGGAGCCCCTTAAGGAAAGACTTTGTCAAGCAATGTGAAAAGACAGTAGAGCCCTGTATTAAGGGGTGATATGCTGAGATGGCAGCCAGGTGTACTCTTAGAGAAGAGTATGCAAGGCCGGAGTCCATCAAGGACACAATGTAGGAGAAAATCTCCCATAGAGAGGCGTGAGTCGGATCGAAGGAGTGTTGCAAGGCATGACATGGGAACCTCTTCCACTTCAGACAATAGGTATTGTGGGTAGTCGGTTTCCTTGCATTGAGCAATACATTTGACACCTCAGGATCTTCCACGCCGTCAGCCTGATGAAGGTAGGGTTGTGGTGGAGGATCCAACCTCGATCCCTGGACAGAAGATCCGGCACACGAAGGGGATGACAGAACCATCCGTTGGAGAGACGGAGGAGGTGTAGGAACCACACTTGGGGTGGCCACCAAGGGGTGATGAGGATGCAGGAGGTGGCGTTGGCCACAATCTTTTGAAGCACCCTGGAGATTGAGAGGAAACGGGGGGGGGGATAAAATAGGGTCCCCGTCCATCTGTGAAGGAACGCATCTCCCAGAGACCAGGCGGACGGCGAACCTCGGGTGAAGAAGAGGTGACAGTGGGCATTCTCCAAGGTAGCAAAACTGTCAACGGTCGGGCAACCGAACTCAAGGAAGACAGGTAGATACCGGGGATGGAGGGACCATTCATTGTCTTGTGGGACCGAGCGGCTGAAAAGATCAGCGTCTACATTCTGAATGTCAAGGCTGTGTATAGCAGACAGCATGATGGAATGATGAAGACACCACTTCCAAAGGCGAATCACTGCTGTGCAAAGGTGAAGAGAAGCAGTGCCACCCTGTTTGTTGATGTAAAAAACAGCCATGATGTTGTCCGAGGCAATACGGACAACCTTGCCTAGTATGATCGGGAGGAAGGACCTTAAGGCGAGATGTACCACTCGAAGCTTCAGGAAGTTAATGTGAAGAGTGCTCTCTCGAGGAGACCATATTCCCCGGGCAGACAGCGTTCTGCATTGGGCTCCCCAACCCCAAAGGGAGCCATCTGTAGATAAAGAAATCTCTGGAAGAGGATGTCGAAAGGGCATGCCGGCGAGGAGATGTTGTGGAAGAGACCACCATGACAGGGAGGTCAGTACATGCGCTGGGATCGAGAGCTTCATGTGCCAAGGACTCGATTGAGGATCAAAAACATGAAGGAACCAGAGCTGAAGGGGGCGCATTCTGAGCCTGGTGTTTTGTACGACAGTGGATGTGAAGTAGCCCAGGAGCCTCATGACCGACTGAGCCGATTGCTGGTACATCTGGTGAAGGCGGACACCAGTGTGATTATGTCCGAAGCCCTAGAGTCCGGCAGGAAGGCAGTCTTGGTGGTGGTATCGAGGCGGGCTCCTAAGAATTGGAGAACTTGAACAGGTTGGAGTGCAGACTTCGACAGACTGACGCACAGACCTAAGGTGCGGAGAAGGGCAAGAGTAGAGTGAACGTCGTGGAGAAGTTGGGTCTCCGTAGGAGCCACGAGAAGCCAGTCATTGATATAGGGGTAAAGGACAATCCCCTGACTGTGCAGCTCAGCAGCGACGACTGCCATCATTTTCGTAAAGATCCTGGGGGCCGTAGAGAGGCCAAACAGAAGGACACGGTATTGGTAATTATCGCCTCCAACAGCAAAACATAGGAATTTTCAATGTTGAGGGCGGATGGTAACGTGAAAATAGGCATCTTGAAGATCCATCAACGCCAGCCACCCAGACTTGGGGAGAAGAGGGAGAATTGACTGTAAAGTGACCATTCAACATTTCCTGCAGCAAACAAAACAATTGAGATCTTGAAGATCCATGATGGCCCACAAACCGCCATCTTGTTTGGGAACTAGGAAGTACTTGGAGTAGAAGCCGAGAGTCCGTTGCGCCTCTGGGATGATCTCGATGGCCCCCTTGTGGAGAAGCACGTCTACCTCTAGATGAAGCAATGGATTTGGGGGTGTGATGACAAAGTGAGGAAGGGTCGGGGGCGAAGCGAACTCTATAGCGTGCCCGACCCGTACAATGGTAAGGACCCAGGAGTCGGTGGTAATTTCTTCCCAAGTTGGAGGGAAGGGGAAGAGTCGGGTCCGAATGGGAGGGATGAATGAAGGAGGCGGTGGCAGGAGCTCAAAGTGGTCAAACTGACTGCTTGGGTTGCTGGGGCTTGTTGTCGTGGTCATTGTGGACAGGAGTCATATGATTTTTTCCTCCACTGCGAGGTAGTAGCAGGGGATGGCTGATGTTTATTGTAGTATGGCCTCCATGAACAGTATCGAGCCCTTGGCGTTGAAACAGAAACGCCAAGGTTTCGAGCTTATTTCCTGCTGTCATCGACAGCCTTTAGAGCCACAGCAGGGGTGGAATGAAAGAGTCCTTCACCATCGAAGGGCAGATCCTCTACCTTAATGACGAATGGAGTTGATCTGTTTCTTTGAAATTGCACAAATTTCGGATAAAGCAGCAGACAAAGTAAGGCAATGCTCCTCTGGGACAAATTCAAGAGCTGGACGAACGCAGGATAGTCCCAAGACTCCTTGAGGACCGGAAGGTGGACCGGAAGTAACAAGAGAATTGTCGAAGGTGACAAATCCGCTTGTACTAAGTTATGAACGACATTGGTCACTGCAGGAGTTTCAGTAGAACCCTGCACTTGAAGAGCTGTAGCCATTCGCGTAACAAGCTCCAAATAGACTTTAGGGCCTTCAGTGGGAGATGGAACCCGAGCGATGGGTCTCGTCCTCAATAGGAAGGATATCGGGGTCAAGATCACCAGACACAGAATGGTCAGATACCAAGACCAGAGAAGGTGATCGAAGCGGCTGAGAGACATCAATAGGTGTTTGGTCATCAGTGGAAGGGCAATACCAAGGTTCTAGTGGAGAACACTTCGGGGCATCCACCAACATCGATACATCTGGAGGCTGATTGAGCCCCAGGGAATGGACCGAGGCTACCGAGTGGGAATGCCTGGAATAGGACGAAGTCAGCCGGCCTCCGTAGCGGTCAGTTTGTCTAAACCGGTCATAACGATCTTGGCAAGCGGTAGAAGACCTGGATTAAGAGCAAGGGTAATACGCTCTACAGTGCCTGACATCTGGAGACCAGGATCTATAATCGGATGCCGATCTCGATAGAGAATGCGAACAACAGTAATGGTGTGGTCTGCAAGTACAGTGGGACCTCAACCTGGATCGACTTCGCATGAAATGCTCCCTGTCATCCAAAAGGTATATAGGTATATGGGAGTCTCGGGAGCGAGACCAAGAACTACGATGAGACGAAGAGCACTGGACAGGCGACTTTGAACGCTGCACTGGTGGGATACGCCCTGATGGTCAGGACAAGGTAGGCGTTGGTGTCAGAGGCTGAAGGCTAGGCGGGGCCACAGAAGATACCCCCAGAGTCGATGTCGAGAGACCGGAGATCACTATGGGATTGAGCTTCGGAGCCAAAGTCGACATCGAGGGCTTCGATTTCAGCTTAGCTGGCTTTTTGTCTTTGTGCTTTTTAGACTTATGCTTTAGGGGTTTCGCATTGTCAGAGTGTTTTTGCGGAGCAGAAGACTGGGATGCAACTGAAGACATCGCAGGTCGCAAAGCTGCCTCGAGGAGAGATGTTCGAAGTCAGGCCGCCCTATTTCTGCGGGCCTGACAGGTGAAGTTCGCACAATGAGGACAGGAATCAACCCGGTGAGACTTGCCCAGACAAAACAAACAAAGATCGTGGCTGTCGTTGGATGGAAGTTGGGCTGGGCAACGGTGACACAAAGAATTTTGTTTGCCCCATACAAACACCTCCCTGTACAGAAACGAAAGTGAGGAAAAATAGTAAAGATTTTTGTTTGTTTTTCAGGAAATTAAGAAGAATAAGAAGACGAAACTAGGAGAGAAGTACTCAGCTGAGGCAATTTGAAGAGCGATGCTAGTGAGGTGTGAACACGAAGGTGGTCAAAGAAGAACTGAGTGGAAGGTGGTTCTCTCCCCCGCTCCAGGCATGTGCAGTGCATGTCTGCTCCCCAGGGCGGGAAGAGAGCCCGCCAAAAAGACTCCTGAGGCAAGCTCTGGAATGTTCTCCGATCGAGGTCGTGTGCAGGCGCCCAAACCCATGTGTGGGACTGCACAGAGACCACGACGAAGATCTGCTGGCAACACAAGACAGTACCCATCGCTCAAAAAAGCTGACCATAAAAGACTTGCCCAAGTGGCAAACCAACTTGCCAACCTACTTGATCTGCTCCGGGGTTCCTCCAGATGTAGCATTTGTGATTGCCCATGCAGCCTCTTTTCGTGTCCGGAATTCAGCCTTCTGCAGTATCTCGATCAGCACTGGGAAAATGTTGGCATCTATGACAGCCTGGAATGGGGGGGGGGGGGGAAGAGAAATATATGACACTCCTGTACTGATGAACTTACTGCTCCCTCCAAGCTATCCATCCACTTGCTCTGCTCCATATCCAATCACTCCATTGCCTTCTCTTGCTGTAGGCTGACCTGCATAGGCTCATGCAAAGGACTGTGGAATTTGTGCATGTTTTTGTAAGCTGACATTTTACTACTCTAAAAGTTGTTCTTTAATTTAAATGAAGCAATAAAATACTTTGAGAACATCACATGGTCTTTTGGTCATTACCCTCGGCATGTATCAGAATTGAGCCTCTGCTCTTTTCAGTTGCCCCACTTGTGTACAATGTTGCTTTACCATTTTTGCCATACCTCATCTGGAGACGGTAACCCCATGAAGCCCCAAAGGAGGCAATGCATGTGAACAACTGTTTAGTTTGTTACAGATTGGATCCCTCCCCATCTCCTCCCTGTCCAGGAAGTTCATACTCCAAAGTTATGCCAGAGAGTCATGCCATTTCAGAACCCACCGTATACTTATTAATAGCACATTTCATAGCTTTTGCTCCACTTGTTTCTAGTGCAAATAGCTCTCCCAAACAACATTTCTTGCAACATCACACGGCTAGTGACCAGTGTTCCCTCTAAGCTGAGTTAGTGTGAGCTAGCTCACAGTTTTTTAGCCTCTGGCTCAAACATTTTTGTCTCAGCTCAGGAAGGAGGGCTCCAGAGCAAACTAATTTATGCAGTAGCCAAATCGCTCACTCAAAACTATAATGCCAAAGAGCTCACAAAGTAGAGTACTTGCTCACAAGACTCCACAGCTTAGAGGGAACATTGCTAGTGACTAAGGTGCTTCATCAACATGAATGCCATTCAACACCAGGCTGGAATTTAAATGGGAAATTGCAGAGAAATAATTTCATCAACCAGATTGTTGGGGAAACATCTGTGGACAGGGTGAGTGTACTGCCAGGAAACAGGAGCAGGGCAAACTGCCACCATCGCAATAGGGCCAGTAACAGGATAGGTAGACCTAAAGTCTCAAAACTGAAACATCTGCCTCGGAATGTGCCATAGGTGCCTCCTTATGTGTGAAGTTGTACCTGTATTTGAGCCCTGTTTCCTGCTGTGACGTTGGAGATTGTCCAGCAAGCTTCTTTCCGGATTGACTCTTTGGGACTGCTGAGTAGATGAAGGAGGCAAGGAAGAGCTGAGCAATTCAGAATCACCTAAGAAAAGAAAGCCATTAGCTACAGGGAAATTGTTCCTCTAACCTACCCAAATTACACGAAGTACCCTCTCCTAAGGCTTGGACAGAAAGCTGTTTGCAGTGTTAACCACAAGTTCCAGATATAAGAGACATTTCAGCTTTCACTCTATCAAGACAAGCAGCCACCCCTTGAAATTAAGCCAGCATTAGAGGGGCATCTGATGGCACTTGCACAGCTCCTTACAGAAGCCCAAACTGTATTTTTCTCCTTGATCACTACTATGTTGCATAACTAGACAATTATACCACATTTACTTGAAAGGAAGACAACCTGCCCCCCAAAAGGAGAAGGTTATGCATAAAAGCAGATTATGCTAAAGTTAAAATGACCCTCCTAAGAAAAAGGTAGCAATATATAAACAAAGTTTTTATTACATAGTAATCAATATATAATATAGATTAAAGTAGTAAATTACATTCACTTTTTGTAC
This sequence comes from Gekko japonicus, assembly GCF_001447785.1. Lineage (NCBI taxonomy): Eukaryota > Metazoa > Chordata > Lepidosauria > Squamata > Gekkonidae > Gekko > Gekko japonicus. Next base: position 395,722 of record NW_015164182.1, on the reverse strand, counting down.
CTCATTGTATTGCAACTGCTCATAGGTATCACTGGATCACACAAAGGCAACAGACTGGCTTTCTAACCTCTTCCCCAAACACTAGAACTACTAAGCAACAGTTCAGATAACGTCCAACTGGCAGTAAAATCCTAAACAGAATTACACCCTTCAAAATCCATTGAAATCTGTGAAGAAATGCATTTTTCCTGGAAGTTTTGAAATGAGCAAAGTCTGTGCATTTTTACAGGATTTTTTTTCCCTCTGGGCAGAGAACGGGGTGGGGATAAGCCAGTTCAATTGCTTCTCAGACATACCTCTAATAGACCTGGCAGGAACAATAATGGATGGGTCAAGCTCTCCCCCTTCCCCCAAGCAGGGAACAGAGATTTGGAGGTGTTAAATGCTAGAGAGTCTTCAGGAAGGAGATGCCTGCAGATCTCCAGGAAAAGTCTCTTTGACTGGGCATGACCTAGTCAGTGGGTAAAGAAACAGATTTGATAAAAACTCCTTGCAGCAGGAAGGAGGTCTCTTTTCCTTGGGTGCTGAGTCCATGAACAGACACAGACCTCTCCACTGGGAAGGCAACCATTGACCATGTGCTCGCCTAAAGAGCTGGAGCAAGCTTTAAGGTAATGCGACTCTGCAGAGACTTGTAACTTCCTAAGCTAAGGAGCCTGTCCTATATTTTAACATCTGATAGGGCACGTATAGAGAGAGGGGCAGAGGAATCGCATTTTACCCATTTCTTTTGCAACCCTTGCTCAATCTAGTGCTGTGCTAAAAGTAGGCTTGTGAATATTTTCTTTTTAATAAATGCTTTATAACTTTTGGTGCTGGCAGGGGTTCTTTGTACCACATAGACCTCCACTGACATGCTATTTTAAAAGGAGCACCACGGGGAAGGCAGGCAGTTTGCAAGTGGCTATTCCTCCTGGGGCGCACAAGGCTGTAAACTGTCCCTGTGGTGATTCGGTGCTGGGCAGCGGGAGACACAGAGGCAAGGCCTCGGATCTTGGAAGCTGGGAGTCCTAACCCTCCCAGTGAGAAATTCTGTACAAACGTCAGGTGGTGGTGCTGGGCTACCCTAGAGTGGAAGAAAAGCCCTTCCAGGGATTGAAAAAGCCCTAGGAAGACAGGGCAGAATAGGGCCTGCAAGCCAGAGCAAGCACGTTCTGCCACAAAATCATTGGGCTTAGAAGGGTATAAATGTGCTGAATCCCCTCCCTACAGGTCACAATACTTTCCATAAGCTAGGAAGTCACACATTTCACTTTTCCAACATAAGGTGTTATATTTCTATCTAGCAGGACATTTAAAATCAATGCTTTTCCCTTCCCTATCTAAAATGTCCACAAATTTGTAACAGCTATAACTCACGTTGTGCTAAGCTGCTGTAACCCCCCCCCCCTTTTAGTTTCTCTCTCCTCAGGGGGAGGAGAGCAGAACTACTAGACAACTCCAACTTGAAACACAAAGGAAGAAGCAACAGTATTATTCTGAGCCAGAAACATGGGTCAGTAGAAGAGTAACTACCCACTGTTCTTACCACTTCTTACCATTTGCCAGGCAAGGAACTGCAGTGTCTAAAGCTAGCCAGGGAGTCCTCTTTCTCAGCTTGAAACTCAAAGCACTTTGAAAGGCAGTGTTTGCAGATACAGTGTTGCTTTTACTGCCACCCCTCTCTGCTGGTGAATGAGCTGGTAAGCTTTCTCTAAACCTCTCCCTATGCACACATGAATCACTTCTCAGGCTCAGCAGATCTGTACACCCAAATGGAAGACACCCCCCCCACCTCTCTTTTAGAAAGCCAAAACACAGTGAAAAATAGTCATCTTCCTCTCAAATAAATTCAGTAGGTTCCAGAACCTGGGTCTATTTTATCACCTGAGTCTGGATGTCATCCCCTGTCACAATATTGCCAACAGCTCGCAGAGCTGGAGAAGCCACCTTGTAATCACTGT
>NW_015164182.1:379457-393734 GCF_001447785.1 Gekko japonicus | reverse complement strand
AGGAACACTTCAGTTTAAATACAACTTATCTTGCCTCCCCAACAAAGTCAAACATAGGTCAGTAAATTGTGCCAATACAGATCCTTCCAATTCTATTATATGGGGCACTGGTGTGGGCTGCACTCACTGGCAGTCATACAAGCACCAGAACCACCCCATGGCTTCGGAACTGAACACAACTATATACACCCTAACCTCTTCAGGTTAGATACAGCAATGTGATGTCATGTTATACAGCAGGGGAGCTGAACTCTGGTTTACCATATCCACACCACACTCTACCTAAAGCTGCCTTGAGCCAAAAGGAAAGGCAGGGTATAAATGTTAATAAATATATGCTGTCCAATGTACTAAGAGATTTGCAGAATACAAAGTTGTCCCTTTACACACTGTGTCTTCACACTGTCCTGTCCTTTTGTTCTGCGGTTTGCCTCCTATTTACAAACTACAGACTTATAATGAGGCCTATTACTCTACTTTTATTTACTTTTGTTAAAATGGCATGACTGCACTCAATGAGAAAGTGAATAAGTGAGAGATGATTCCACAGCTGGTATGCTATCACCAAAGAAAACTTACTCCTTGTGTATCTTATTACAAACCAGCAGTAATGACTATCTTAACTGGCACAAATGGGAGGAGGCGGATCTTTAGGTATACTGGTCCAAAGTTGCCTAAGGCTTTAAAATGTAGTGACCAGCTATTCAAATTGAGCCCTGAATCAAAGAGTATGTCAATGCAGATAGATCTCATCAGAGTGTGGAAGCTAAGCAGGGTCAGCCATGGTCTGTACTTGCATGGGAGACCACCAAGGAAGACTAGAGTTGCTATGCAGTGGAAGGCAATGGCAAACCACTTCTGCTTATCTCTTGCCTTGAAAAACCCATACTCCCAGAGTCACCATGATTCAGTTGTGACTTGACAGCATACTACTATTATTATGACATACTGTCTCCTATGAGTGCTGGCCAGCAATCCAGCTGCTGTATTTTGCACCAAGCTTCAGAGGCAGCCCTATGTAAAGCTCATTGAAGTGACCTAACCTAAATGTTAGAGCAGCATAGGTAATGACAGCCAAGTTCCAACACTCTAGAAGGACTACAGCTGGCACACCAGCCAAAGTTGGTTAAAAGATGTTCTTGTCTGGATTGGACTTCAATTTATTGCCTACTCAACCAGCTTGCTATGGCCTCCAGGAAGTGGTTTCAGAACCTGATTTAAGGGGAAACTGTGATGTTTCATCTGCATATTGGTGACACTGTACTGAAAATCCTGGAAACTTCTCCCAGTGGTTTTGTGTAGACGTTAAAAAGCACGGGGAGATACAACTGAAACCTGTAGAACCCTGTAGGTAGCACAAGAGCCAGAACTCAAATAATTATACCCAACCACCATCTTCTACTGTCAATTAGCCAGATAGAAATGGAACCTGGCAAGAGGTTCTTTAAGCCCTCAAAACCCAAGTCTGAAATGGGTCTAACTCTGTCACCCAAAGAAAACATCCTGGATGTGCCATGCTCAAGCATTCTGCTGAGAAAAGGGAGGTCACACAGCAGTAATTGTTCTTTATGGAACTAGGAACAGGTCTCCCCCCTGCCCGGGGTTTTATAACCTTCTCCTTTAAGATGACTGATACTACACCCTTCCTTTGAAGTTACAGTTACTATATCATGGAATCACCTCAACAATCTTCTCCAGATCTGCTGAAGCAGCTCAGGTGAACAAGGGTCAACTGCTCAGAATATCAGCTGATTTCCCTCAAGCCATACCCCTATATTGTCAAGTTGCAGTAACTGGAGTTCATCTAAGCAACCGAGACTGCGTTTCAGTAACCTTTAGGAATTCAGCTGTTAAAGCAGTGGAGACTGGTTGTGGCATGTTCAAATTATTTTATTTGCAAGACATCTTACAAAGATGTCACAGTGACCTCCAAATGTTTGGAGGCTGTATCAAGGCAGAACGGAGAAGCCCCCTGTCAATTACCTGAATGTTCTGAGCTGACTCAGTGGCAGAGACACAATTGCTTCACCACAATTACTGCCACAAAGTATGCACAGTTCTAACTCATGCCTGGTCACATTCACATCTCAAGTTTTTCTCCACTTGCACTTTAATCACCTACCAGCTTGTTTCATTACCCCCAGCTCCACAGTAAACCAGGGAGCCAAGTAGATCCTACAGGACTAAGAAAGATGTGTAGAAGCAGTGTTCCATGAAAGCCCTTACAAAGCTTGCTAGTGACAATACTTTACATCCTGGTGAATGCCTTTTTAAAGCAAAGGAATTTGCTGCACTCTGGCTTTGGTGAATGCCTTTTTAAAGCAAAGGAATTTGCTGCACTCTGCCTTTAGCACGCAGCGCATTTTTACTTTTCATTTTCAGCAAAGGTGTTTCTTTGCCTCAAAAGCATCTTTGGGGGCATTTCCTACTTCCCATTCCTTCCCAGTGACTCCTCAGCCAGAAAGAGAAGGTAGAATGGGAACGCATGGCACCACTATAAAAAGCACCCCATTTTGCCCTATTTAGCAGGTAAGAATAGAGGGTTGTTTTGTTTTTTTAAGAAATCAGATTTGCTACACATTTATGCAAAACAGCTTTTCCAAACCCAGTATCCACAGTTTCAGTCTGCAAATATGCATATATACTCAGTATGGGTTCACTGGGGCTTACTCTCATGCATAGAATTGCAGCTTTGAACACAGGACATTGTCTTCCAGGGAGTCTTGACAGGCAGAGGTTCTGAAGATGCCATTTAAAGATTTTTCTCAGACCTAGTATTCACCTGCAGTAGCTGAACTAAGAGACCATCTGCACACAGAGCATGTACTCTAGATTTAGCTATGTTGCTCCTCCTACCAAGAATAACTATCTGGAAAACTGGACTAGGAATTCTCACTACCAAAAAACTGGAGTGTCTTTAAGGTGCCACAGAACTCCCTTGTTCTTGAAAAAGCTGTCAGTCATCTTTACCGTTATAATAAAGCAAAGGCAAAAAAAGCAAATATATGCATTTTGTATTACAAAATGGAAATTATGGATTAGCCCAGATTAAGAAAATTCTTTCACTAGAAAGTTTACATGCTGTACAGTATTTCAGCTTGTTAGGAAAGTGGTATATGCACCAAATATTTTTGAAAAGCAAACCAGTCGAAGTTACAAAACAAATCACAATTTAAAAGAAAAAAAAATCTGTTCATTAATTTAGATAAGGTAACACACACTAAAGGAACTGCGGTGGCTCAAGTGGTTAAGACGCTGAACTGCAGGCTGTGGAAGGTCAGTAGTTCAGCAGTTCGAGACCCGGGTGCCGCATGATGGAGTGAGCTCCCATCTCTAGTTCCAGCTCCTGCCAACCTACCAGTTCGAAAGCAAGAAATTGCAAGTAGATAAGTAGGGACCACTTTGGTGGGAAGGTAACAGCGTTCCGTGTGCCTTGGTGTTTAGTCATGCCGGCCACATGACCACGGAAACGTCTTCGGACAGCGCTGGCTCTTCGCCTTTGAAACGGAGATGAGCACCGCAACCCTAGAGTCGGACTCGACTGGCTTTCGATCAAGGGAGCCTTTACCTTTACTTAACAGACACTAATAGCTAGCAATAGCTAATTTGCATGATGTTGTTAACAGGACTTGACTTCACAGCCGACTGATAGACCACAAATGCTGGCTATCAAGCCCAGCCACAAATTATGCCTCCTGCTTCAGAGGAGTGTCACATTTATTGTGCAGGATACCTCCCAAGTCCACAGGAGAGCCAGGGCTTTCACAGAAGCATCAGTCATGTCAACATGAAGCTTCCTGAGAGTCACCAGGAACCCATCAGGATCTAAAATCTATACCTTATACTTCAAAATGCCTTGTGAGCTGCCCACACTCCCTCAGCCACTACCTTCAACATGTCCATCCCTGTGATGACGCAAGACACACATCCTCTAAGTTCCGACTATAGTTCTGGCTCTAACCCCCAAGGCAGACGTCCCCAACCTTTTTCAGCCTATGGGCACCTTTGGAATTCTGACACAATGTGGTGGGCACAGCCACAAAATAGCTGCCACCGGAAGCAGAGCCAGCCATACGAAGGCTGATACAGCTTTCCTTCAGTCACACAGCAAAGATCCTCATACTGTACTGGCAGATGCTGCTGAAGCAACATGTTTAAAAATCTGAACAGCCAATCAGACCTCCAACGGCCAATCAGAAGCACTGCTAAGCAAAACCCCCACTTGGTCCCACCCACTTTTTAAAATCACTTGGTGGGCACCAGGAAAGGTGTCAGTGAGCGCTATGTTGGGGATGCCTGCCCTAAGTGTAAAGGCCTAATTCCAACTTTCTTCATAGGCTAGACACTTACATTAGCAACTCCACCAGTCGCCGACATACCCCAGAGTCTATAACAGCCTGGATTTTCTCATTAGGGCCATCTGATAGGTAGGAGAGCGCCCAGCACGCATCTGCCAGCAAGTCTGAGTCGCTGCTGAAGAGTAAGCGTGACAATACAGGCAAACAGGACGACACCTACCAAGAAGCACAGCAGAAAAGTTAGAAAGGATCCCGTAAGAGGAAATAACAAGAGCTGGTAACCAGCGGCACTTGTGCAGAGCAAAGATTAATTACGCACACTCAGGAGGTTTCCTGTAACCAGTGGCCCATTTAGCAGAAATTAAAATCCATGGTTTTACAGGGTTGTGTTGTGCTAATGCCCCCCCCCTTCAGTATTTCTCCCACCATTCCTCCACTTGCATGACAGCATGGCAGTGTGTTGCACATAGTAGTCATTTCAGAGGGTTGCGCCCCAGGAGAGGCTCTTCGCAGACAGCTGCTAGTGTGATGAGTTCTTGAGAGGTGCTAGCACAAAACAGAGATGGAGTAAACTTTTGCTTAAGTTGGCTACATTAAGTTCAGGAAGGTGTTTTATAAAGGGAACAGGACTGGGGACTGTATCAGTGCATAAGGTATGTATTATCTGCTGCTATATGTATAATCCTGCTCCTACTGCATTGTTTCCTGCTTCTCTAATTCCATACTCTGCATTGTTAATGTTAAGAAGTATCATGTCTAATAGTTTTTACATTGTTCAAATTTTTGTAACCCTACTCCCATCACATTGCTTATTAGACGTGTCATTCTCCTGGTTGCATTGAGTCACTCTGTAATCTGTCTTCAATCTCTGTGACGATGGTGGATTATGAATAAAATAAGAATAAGAAATAAAATTTCTTCTAGAACTGCTCGTTTCCTGCAGAGAAATTTGTTTTTACATAGGGGTAGGGTTCAGTAGCATAAACCCTAACCCCCTGTGCCCTTTAAAAATGAAGCAGTATAATCCAGAACTTTACCATCTCATTCTATAGGGAAAGCCTGAAGGGCCTGAGGCAAGGGAGAAGGCAGTGATACACTTTCTTATGTCTCACCTTTTCAAATTCAGGGGGCGGGTTCTTCCCTCTGCACAAGTTTGACAGAGCCCAAACAGCATTCCTTGTCATTGTTAACCGGGTAGATTTTGTGAGGAGCCTAAGAGACACACAAAACAAGTTTCACTCTCTTTGGCTGCAGCTGTTTGTCCTAACAGCTGTCATTCATTGTATCAGGCTGACTGTTCATCTCCAAAGGCATCAAAATTAGATCCATTCTTCACTGTTGATAATTTCACAGTTCAGGATTTCATACCCTGTATAGTGATTTCAATGAACGAGAACAGTTTTATTTCAAAGCTCAAGCCTCCCACATGCCAAGGCAGAATATCCACTGCACTGGAGGTGACACTTCAACTGCACATTATTCTAAAGTTTATCAAGTTTTTATTTCACTTTCCCCTCCAAGAAGTTCAGGGAAGCTTACATGGAACATAGCAGTTTTGCCCTCATAACTATACAGAAAGTGGGCCCTACTCAGTGGAGGGATTTGGCCTACAAACCTGCCTCATAAACATTCCAAGAACGGGGAATTTGAACTTATTAACGTTTCTGAATGAGGTGCGCTTCAGCCACCATTTTCTAAAGAATGGAGCTCAGTTTGAAAACTTTGCAGGAAAGGACAAGAGGCCTTCAAGATTCCCCTGGCTAAATCTCTCATTACACATACACCCCGCCCCAAGCACTTCAGATTAACTTACCTTTTGCTAGATCAGTGCACAACAAGAAATCACTAACAAAGTGTGCCACACCAAAGATACTTGGAGAGCACTTCCAAATGGATCAAGCAGGGGCCTTCAAGTTGCATATTACAAAGCAACCTGCATCACCAACCAGGTGTCCCTAGCCAGTTCGGTCTGGGGAAAATCCCTTTCAGGCCCTCAGTAAGGCAATTAGTAAGAACCTCACTGTGAAGAAAAACTGTCAGGTCTACCAGTTCATTCCAGCCAATGAATGTTCCCTATTTGTTGCCATGGGAGTAGTGGAATGGAAGCATACATAAAGATGCAACCCCTGGGTCAGGACAAATGGCATGCAATTCAGATGTTTCTATCTCCTGTCTCAATGGCTACTCACAACAACAAAGGAGGAAGGATGCCACAGTTGAGGACATAATCGCGGCAGGCAGAACTGTCTCCAGCGATGTTCCCCAGCGCCCAAACAGCCTGGAAGAAGAGCAGGAGCTTCAGCATTCAGCCCTTGAACGGAGGGGAGAGGAGGCAATGGTGGAGAAGAAAGCCATTCTCTGGGCCCCTCCTTAACACTGAACCCAAGGCTCCACCAGCGTATGGCAGCTTTCTGCTGATGCTAACTGGTACAGCAAAGTCCTTTATGAATTCCATCATCTAGAAAGCTGCTGCTAAGGTTTGGCCTGCTAGACCAAGCAGCAGGAAACCCACCTGCAACTCCCTTGTGTTCTTGCCATCACTGAAATGGTCCACAGTCTCCAGTGTTTCCATGCCTCCCTATCTCCTCCTAGTCTCCCCACACACAAAGCAATAGTGCTTCTCCCATGTCCTGCTTTCTGCCAATGCCTAGGCATTAGCCTAGCATTTTCCACTCACAAAAAGTGCACCGTGTCAACATTCTGTTATGTCCCCCCGCCCCAAGCAGTTATAATGCTTGAACATTCTATGACACCACTACAACTCTGCCAATGACATGCATTGGGTCAGGGGATTCCCAGCTGTTCTGCCTTTTAAATAACATTTCACGACCAGGAATCTGAAGCTGCAAGACATCTGCCAGAGGCAGAATTCACTGGAAAGAAAATTTTCCAGAATGGAGCCACAAACCATCTTTTTAAAAGTCTAACTGCAAGCATCAGCCTGTGAAAAAGCCTCACCTGCTCTTGGACATCTTCAAAATCGGAGCTCAACAGCTCAATGAAGACTGGAACGGCCCCAGCCTCAATTACTATCTTGGTTTGCAGAGAGGTGCCAGAGGCAATGTTTGTTAGTGCCCACGCAGCTTCAAACTGAAAAGCAACACCAGCAACCCATTAAAAGACACACCCTCACCATAAGCCCCAACACAACAGCTCTGCAAGATAAAGGGTCTGCCACAGATTTTGTTTTCAGCAGGTTAAAACTGACTTGCTGAGGTGTTCAACTTGTGTATTGTAGGATGCTTTTTCTAGAAGTACCACAGCTCAGAAACTGGTCCTGTAATGCTTTCTTTATGGCTGCATCTTAGCACATCTCAATGTGCCTCAACACCCCAGCAGCTCACAGTCCTATGGAAGTTGGAGATGCATTCTGTGTAGTTCTCTCAAGACTGGACTCTCTTATCTTGGGGATAGTCTGTGGCATCTTTGGGAACCCACCATAAGCCCTCTCTGGTCAAACTTATTTTTGGTTGCCAGAGATGCAGCGGATATTTATTATGAAATCCATGCACAACCTCCCCAGAGATAAATGGAATGGGGCTTACAGAGGTACAGTGTGATAAAATCGTAACAGCCACAGAAGCTATTAAAATAAGCAAGCCATAAAAAACTCGGCTATTAACACATGCAGTGCTAGTACACTTTTCTTTTAAAGAAAGCTCAACTTTTCTGGCTACTTAAATAATTTAAATCTATCAGGAGCAAACCCTTGGATAGCGCATCAGAGTTTATTTCATTAGCCTCCTGTCTTCAGCAACAGCATACTCTCAGGACACTTGTGTAAAGTGGATTTCTTATATTATGCTTTGGTGTTAGATATCACTTGGCATTTGAGATGAATTCCTTTACAATCCCATATGACATGTTGAATTGTAAAGTTTATCAAGCACCTCTGTGCAAGAGCAGGAACTATTCTGTTTCCAAGCAGCTGACATCCTGGCCAAACATGAGAGTCCATTCCCTCAAACTGCTCACCTGTAATGTGCTGTTGTCACTTCTCTTGAGGAATTCAACAAACCTGTGCACTACTCCCTGAGAGCTTATCACTTCATCAATTGGAGGATTTGGCTCTGAAGGGCAAAAAAAAGGAATATTTTGTAATAAGATCAAGGAAGTTATATTCCAATACAAATGGTCTTGTTCACAATATCAGATGGTTTACAGAATTCTACTGAGGCCTTTAATTTCCATAACGTAAGAAAAAGAATCACCACAGGGTTTAGATACTTGTATTTTCAGCACATTGCTGTGGGCAATTAGAGCCTACATTGGGGCTGGATTGTGCCTGGACTTTTGTGTATAGTGCCACTAGGCTGATGTAGAGATCAGGATCAGAGCACCTGGAACTAAACTTAGTTCTCCAGAAGCCAATATTCAAAATGGTCAATCCCTCAAAACATGCAGCGTTTAACTTTGCAGTGCCAAGGAAAAACTGTGCACAAAAAGATGCTGAAATTGCAAATAATTGCTAATATGTATATTAAATGGAATACTAGAAAAATACAAAAACTGATGCAAAGATACTGTATGCATATTTTAAAATCTACTTTTAAAAGAAATTCTCTTGCTATTACAAGTGAAATCACTTTTCTACAGTAGGCTGGCTTTGTACAGTGTATCAACAGCTGCATGCAAGCAGGCATAGCCTTGCAAAAGCTTGCGTAAATGTTTTCATTGCAAGATTGATTTTTAAGCAACAAGCATTGAAGAATTAACCCTGGCCTTGTCTTGTTTGTAGATTTCCAACTACCATTACAGCATTACCTTCATGGATTATTATTTGAACACCTTTTCAGGTAAGCCATTTCAAAATGCCAGGCACCTTGAGGTCCCTGCAGGAATACTGTGTATGATCTTTGTAAGTGGTTCCTAAACATAAGAACAGCCCTAACATAAATGCTTTTCTTACTTGCATTTACCTTTTGAAAGCAGTTTCCTGAACCTCTGGGTAGTTACTAGCTGAAGGTCAGGGTCTTCTGAGAACAGCATTTCCACCATCTCTCTTGTGATAACTCCCTCCTGAAAACACAACATGCCAGATCTAAGACCCTCCCCAAAGGAAGGCTAGTATCAGATTTAACATACTCAGATGCAACAACAGGAACACTCAGGTTTTTGGAGAGAGACGCTACTAAACCAGAAAGAAGAAAGAAGAACAGAGTCAAGTTAATAGATGGTCTTTTTTAGAACTTAAGAATCTTCATCTTCCACTTTCTGCAAGCAACTTAAAGAGCACAGATCCCATCTAATGATTCCTAAATCTGTACAGCATAATTTTTTCAGCGTGAGGGGGGGAAACATAATGCTACTTAAGGTTAACATATTTAAGGCCTGATAGTAGAAAATGACGTCAAGCTACAGTCAACTTATTGCAACCTCACAAGGTTTTCAAGGCAAGAGATGTTAACATAAGAACATAAGAGAAGCCAATGTTGGATCAGGGCAACAGCCCATCCAGTCCAACACTCTGTCACACAGTGGCCAAAAATACCAGGTGATATCAGGAGGTCCACCAGTGGGGCCAGGACACTAGGAGCCCTCACACTATTGACCCCTTCCCCCAAGCACCAAAAATACAGAGCATCACTTGCCCCTGAGTCCCTATCTATACCTTGTGGCTAATAGCCACCAATGAACCTTTGCTCCATATGCCCTGTTGAAGCTGTCCATGCTTGTAGCCGCCACTACCTCCTGTGGCAGTGAATTCCATGTGTTAATCACTCTTTGGGTGAAGAAGTACTTCCTTTTATCTGTTCTAACCTGACCACTCAGCAATTTCATGAAGTGCCCACGAGTTCTTGTACTGTGAGAAAGGGATAAAGTACCTCTTTCTCTACCTGCTCTATCCCATGCATAATCTTATAAACCTCAATCATGTCACCCCTCAGCTGTTGTTTCTCCAAGCTAAAGAGCCCCAAGCGCTTTAACCTTTCTTCATAGGGAAAGTGTTCCAACCCTTTTATCATTCTAGTTGCCCTTTTCTGCACTTTTTCCAATGCTGTAATATCTCTTCTGAGGTGTGGTGACTGTCACGGGCTGGGCTAGGGCGAAGATTCAGGAGTCAAGTCTGGTCCGAGGTTGTTGCCAGGACAATCAGAGTGAGAGCCAAATTGTGAGTCCAAAAGAGGGGTCATCTGAAGCATGGGTCAGGAAGCTAGGAATCTGAGCCCGAGTGGGGGTCCAAGAAGAGGAGTCAAAGGTAGATGCGAGGCATACATGGAGGCAACTCGTTGCTTCCACGAGAACACAATCCTGAATGGGAGTTATATAGGCCTCCAGCTGGGCTTCTCATGGTGGCACCGCCACTCCTGCTAGTACTCAGGACTTCACGCTTGCCTTCCCTGCCAACATGCATCTTGGTGGTGGGTGGCTAAATCTCTGTGGAGCCACTCCCTCAGCCAAACCACCCACGGAGGTGAGTCAGGCAGGTTCCCCGGTTGCACCTGTACCTCATCGTTGCTGCAGGACTGGGTTCAGGCGCTGGTGGCAGCAAGCTGTCAACTCCTGAGGAATCAGAGGGCCTGGCTTCTGGCTGTGGCAATGCCGGCGCCTCTGGCTGCGGTGCCAACTCAGGCGGGGACTCAGTGCCGTCATCGTTGCTGATGACAGTGACCAGAATTGTGCACAGTATTCCAAATGAGGTCAGACCATCGATTTATACAGGGGCATTATGATACTGGCTGATTTGTTTTCAATTCCCTTCCTAATAAGCCCCAGCATAGCAATGGCCTTTTTTATTGCAGTAGCGCACTGTCTCGACATTTTCAGTGAGTTATGTACTACGACTCCAAGATCTGTCTCTCTTGCTGATTCCTTGCAAGAGTGTAGATCGCTACTGACTGTCCATGCTTGTAGCCGCCACCACTTCCTGTGGCAGTGAATTCCATGTGTTAATCACTCTTTGGGTGAAGAAGTACTTCCTTTTATCTGTTCTAACCTGACCACTCAGCAATTTCATGAAGTGCCCACGAGTTCTTGTACTGTGAGAAAGGGATAAAGTACCTCTTTCTCTACCTGCTCTATCCCATGCATAATCTTATAAACCTCAATCATGTCACCCCTCAGCTGTTGTTTCTCCAAGCTAAAGAGCCCCAAGCGCTTTAACCTTTCTTCATAGGGAAAGTGTTCCAACCCTTTTATCATTCTAGTTGCCCTTTTCTGCACTTTTTCCAAAGCTTTTTGAGGTGTGATGACCAGAACTGTACACAGTATTCCAAATAAGGTCATACCATTGATTTATACAGGGGCATTATGATATTGACTGATCTGTTTTCAATACCCTTCCTAATAATCTCCATTGGCCTTTTTTATTGCAGTCACACACTGTCTCGACATTTTCAGTGAGTTATCTACGACTCCAAGATCTCTTTCTTGGTCAGTCTCTGCCAGTTCGGACTCCACCAACGTGTATTTATAGTTAGGATTTTTGACTCCAATGTGCATCACCTTGCACTTGGCCACATTGAACCCCATTTGCCACGTTGATGCCTACTCGCCCATCCTCGACAGATCCCTTTGGAGTGCCTCACATTCCTCCATGGTTTTCACCACCCTGAACACTTCGTATCATCCACAAATTTAGCCACTTCACTGCGTACTCCCAACTCCAAATAATTAATGAACATATTAAAAAGCATCGGACTCAGTACTGATCCCTGTGGTACCTCACTGCTTACCACCCTCCACTGAGAAAATTTCCCATTTATACTCACTCTCTTTCCTATTAATTAGCCAGTTTTTGATGCACTAAAGGACTTGTCCTTTTATCCCGTGACTACCAAGCTTACTTAGGAGCCTTTGATGAAGAAATTTATCAAAAGCTTTCTGGAAATCAAGGTAAACAGCATCTATTGGGTCCCCCTTGTCCACATGTTTGTTCAAAGAACACTAACAGGTTAGTAAGACAAGATCTTCCCTTACAGAACCCATGCTGAGTCTGCCTCAATAGTTTTTGTTCATGAATGTGCTTACTAATTCTTTCCTTAATAACAGTTTCCACCAACTTACCCAGTATCGACGTCAAACTGACTCACCTGTAATTTCCCGGATCTCCCCTGGAACCCTTTTTAAAGATGGAAGTGACATTAGCTACCTTCCAGTCTTCAGGAATGGAGGCAGATTTTAAGGAAAGATTACATATTTTTGTCAGGAGATCCACAAGTTCACATTTGAGTTCTTTCAGAACTCTCGGATGTATGCCATCAGGGCCTGGTGATTTATCAGTTTATTTAAGTTGTCTATCAGTCGTAGGACCTCCTCTCTCGTCACCTCAATCTGACTCAGGTCTTTCAACACCCCTCCCGAAGTCAGCGGTTCTGGAGTGGGCAAGCACTTCTCATCTTCCACAGTAAAGACAGAATCCTTCCGATATAATATATAACTGGGAATCACCGTATCCCACTGATTTTCCTCATCCCACCAAGTTTCTGAAATACCCACAATGTCTATTCCCCCCCCCCAACATCAAGCACTCCAACGCCCCCATTTTAACTTGGACACTTCGAGCATTTGTATAGAAACACCTATAATTTCCCATACATGTTAAGCCTGCAACCTTCCTCTTGCTCTCTCGAGACCTTGTCAGGCAGTCCATATCACTAGCCATAGTCTCAGTGGACAATTTCAATCCACCTCCCTTTAGAAAAGCAACAGCTGCCCCCTCATCTCTCCGAGATGAGACATCCCGAACCAGAGACTTTTCATCTTCTGTTGGCTTTCCCCCAATATTCAGCTTAAAAACTACCCTGCCACCTTTTTGATTTTAAGCGCCAGCAGCCTGGTTCCTTCTCGGGACAAGGGGAGACCATCTCTCTTGTACAGCTCCCTCTTGTTCCAAAAAGCATCCCAGTGCCTAACGAAATTGAACCCTACCCCCCTACACCATCATCTCATCCATGCATTGAGACTCCTGATCTGTGCCTGTCTCTCTGGCCCTGCGCGTGGAAAAGGTGGGACTTCTGAGAAGGCTACCTTGGACGTCCTGGCCTTGAGTTTCCTGCCCAGCAGCCTAAATTTCTCCTCCAGGACCTCACGACTGCATTTTACCACATCGTTGGTGCTGACATGCACCACAACCACTGGCTACTCCCCAGCACTATCTACCAGCTTATCTAGAACATGCGTAATGTCCGCTACCTTCGCACCAGGCAGGCAAATCACCATACGATCAGTACGCGGTTTCGCCACCCAGCTGTCTACCTGCCTAAGGATCAAATCACCAACTACCAAGAGCTTCAAAGGTGAATTAACAATGCCTGCATCTACATAGCAGACCTGGACTTTCTTGGTGGTCTCCCATTCAAAACCAACCAGGGCCAACCTTGCTTAGTTTCCAAGATCCAACAAGACCAGGCTAACTTGGACAAACACCATTTGGTTCCTCTTCCTCTGAGCGCTCCAGGATGGCAGCTGAAAAGGCCTCTTCCTCCTCCATCCATCAGCCTACCTTGGATCCAATGTCATTTGGCTACTCCCTTCCACTTCGGCAATGGCCATTCCACCTGGTCATTATGCAGCCTTGATAGAAGTTATATAAGAATTGCATTTTCCCTTCCCACTCCTTTTTTCTTTTTGTATCATATGCATTGTGTGACACGCAATTGTGCTGAATTGTAAGCCACGCTGAACACAGTGGCAAAAAGGCAGAATACAAATGTAGTAAATAAATATCCAGCCTTTCAGTACAGAACATCCCAAAAGGTGGCCTGCATTATGTTAAGTGTTAATGCAATAAGAATATAACAAATGAAAAATAGTCTTCCAATGACTACTTACTCCGGCTGTGGTGGAGCTAACAAATGAATCAGCCAGGGGACTGTCAAACATGGTAGAATCCTCACCAATTAGCTCCACATTTCTTCGTTTAAAGAGCTGAAATAGAAAACAGAATGCATCAAGGAAGAACAAGCAGGGCTGAGAAGACTTAAAGATACAAACGATGTGCAAACTTCTGTAATTTCAAGTATGAGATATGCAGGCG
>NW_015164182.1:343661-379389 GCF_001447785.1 Gekko japonicus | reverse complement strand
GTTCATTTCTTAAGCCATAAGAACTAGAAATTTGCTTCTTTACATCAAATTAATTTACATAATGCTTCTTTACATCGAATTTACATCAAATCCAAACTCTGTGTCACACCCTATATTCCCCAATAGTCATACCCAATGTAAGTCACCTTGGCAATAAACCACTTTGTTTGTCTCCCCCACCCAGCTTTGTTTATTTGTCCCGTCCCATGGAGACGCGGGAGCCTGGCTGTGTATGTGACGTGATACATGTGTGGGGTTTAGGAGGAGCTACATTTGAACTTTCTATATCTATGCAAGTACCCTCCAAAATGCTTTAGAACTGACACAGTATTGATCATGCCTGGACCTTGTATAACTCTAAAGCTTTTCACTGCCAAAGACAGTGTGCTTGAGAGTACCGGTAACTTGACCAGGGAGTCTGACAAAGGGAAACTTTTACCTTTACTAGTCAAAACATACATTCCATTTTTCTTGAAATTCTAAATTCGATCTATTATGTAAATAAGATGTTAAATTAGCAATCACATACTCAATTAATTTGTTCATGCATTCCATCAATTCTGGGCATTTTTCTGCCTTCCATTTAGACACCCTTGCTGCCATTACCATACATTTAAATAGTTTACTATGTGTTCTTGTAATATTACTTGGTAAAATATTTAATAACATTTTTTGAGTCCATTGCAAACTTAAATTTTAATACCTTTTGTATCTCTTCATGGATCTTTATCCAATATTATCTTGCTTTCTTACATGTCCACCACATATGATAAATGTTGCATCTGGTGGCACGAACATTAGGGCAGCGGCAAAGCGACTGGGCCTGACGCTCATTTACTGTGCGGCCTACCTTCTCCACCTCATGGTCAAGGATGCTTTGGGGTTAGGTTCTGCATTGAAGTCTGAGTGCCATCCCAAATGTAATGCTAAACTGTTATCTGTTTAATGGTATTTGGATTATTATTGTTAGCACCTTTTAATGTTGTAACTGTTATGTGGTTTTATGATCATTATACTATTTATTGCTGGTTTTATTCTGTTGTAAGCCGCCCTGAGCCAGCTATGGCTGGGAGGGCGGTGTATAAATGTAATAAATAATAATAATCATCTGGATGCTGAGACCCATGAGTTATGGCATCTCCTCCAGAAATGCTGGTACATCATGGGTCACCTCACTCGCAGTGTGAAGGACACCTTTCCGCTGTGCGAGAAGCAGACGCTGACAGGTGTGTCGGTGCACTGCCTGCTTGGCGACATCACCACTCGCTGGAACTCCACCTGTGTCATGCTTGAACGTTTGGTGGAGCAGGAGAGAACCCTGACTGCCCTGATCTCTGAGACCAGGGTCATTCGGGAAGAGAGCCAGTTCAACCAGGACTGGTTGAACATTTCTCAGGCTGTGGAAGTTCTTAGGCCCTTTAAGAGCTACACAGAAATGCTCTCGTCTGACACGGCAAGTCTGGCTCTGGTCATTCCCATGATCCACACATCTCATGAGGACTTGGCCTTGTTTCTGGAACCAGCTGTAGGACGTGCAGACATGCCTCCAGCGGTGTGCACACTGGTGAGAAGGCTGCAAGACGGACTCGAGGACTGCTTTCAGTCTATCCTCCAGCAGAAGGTCTACATGCTGGTGACCATGTGTGACCCGCGCATCAAGGGCAAGATCGCCGAGCGGGCCAACAAGTTCACTCAATAGTGAGACACGCTCTCCCGGCGAGTTGAGCGCAGGTGGGCCAAGAGGGTCACGTTGCCACAAGCTGAGGGAGAGGGGGGTGCCAGGAGCTCCACTGCTGTTCATCCCACACCTCCTCACCCCCCCCCCCCCACACCCCCAGCCACAACAACTGTTGAGATGGCAGTCATCAGGCGGATCCTTGGCCCCTCTCCTTGGAGCGGCAGGTACATGAGAGAGGATACAGCAGCTGTGATGGTGAGGGAGGACCTTTTGGAACCCTACAAGTCACAGGCAACCTGTTCACTGAGCTACTGGGCTATGAGGGAGGGGCTGGACTTCTCTACCATGGCCCAGAAGCTCCTCTCATGCCCTCCGACGAGCGTGCAGAGTGAGCGCGTTTTTCCCCATGCGGGCGACATTGTCTGCTCGCATCGCCTACGCCTGCTCCCCTGGTCAGTTCAGCAGCTGGTCTTCCTAAAGGTCAACTTGCCACTGTTCGGTTTCCCGGTCCCAGACTTTGAGGGTGATTGAAGTGAGCACGCATACTTGTGCCTGCATCCCCGCTTGGTCTGTGCTGGGAAGTTGGGTTACAATGCTCTTCCCATGACTAAAACTAGAGAGGCTATGGAGAATGAGCCGCCAGGGCCATTACCATTATGATTGGCACAAGAATGCCCCACCAATCTGCCCACTTCCATCCATCCCACCTGCAGCAGAAATACCTCTACAGAACCCTGGTAGCTGTGCAGTGCAGGGTGATGTTGAGGGTGGTGCGTGTATGCACCTAAGTTACACTACCAGCCACCCCAAACCAAAATTGCATGCTGAAATTAAAACAGCAGCACAAAAACTGTTCTCTGTATGAACAAGGTAGAGTAGGGTAGATGCCAAGCAGCCAGACAGAAACCAGCAGAACCCACAGGAGCACCATAAATAATAATGAATGTAAATGAATGTTAATTGAAAAATAATTTTTCTTTTGCAGGGGTGAAGTGGGAAAGGGAGAGCCTGTGATGAAGGGCAGCTGCCGCACCTAGGCTAAGCCTCCTCCACTAAGGCAGACAGTGATGGCTGGTGTACTGCTGCTGAGAGAGGAGGATCAGTAGACTTTCTGAGGCATTAGTGGGCAGGGCTTCTTGTTGTGGTGATTACTTAACATTGCACAGGTTCAGCTTCTGGTTTAATGGCGACCCGCTAGCAGACGCATTCCCCGGACCTCCCGGGGAGGAGATCCGCGTGCCGGCGGTTTGGAGGGAGGGCGATTGTTTGCACCACCACCCCCGGAGCCTTGGTGAAAGGCTCCTAGACATGGGGCTTTTGAGGGGTGGCCTCTTCGTCAGCATGATGCTGGAGAATTGAGGCACTCCTCCACCCCGGCGGTCCGACCATTGGGCGTCCGAATGGAACTAGAGACGCCGACCGGGACAAGCGTTGGAGATTGGGCGTTATAAAAGTACCTGTGGCGAGGTCTCCGGACCACCAATGAACAGTGAGTCGAGTTTAATGCAAACACCAGGATTATAAAAGAAAGTCCCCCAGGATCGGCGAAAGTAGCGAGTGGAGGAGGGGCCCCTCCCATACGCATGAGTAAAACAGCAATCTCCCAAGGGGGGACGGAACCATAAGCGTTAAAATCTGTTTCGAAGAGTACACGAGAGCATGAATAAGTGCTTGGCTGAATTGCAGAGCCTTTAGCAAAACTTTTAAAAAGTAAACAATCCATAAAAATGGTGCTGAGAAAAGCGGAGAAAGAAAGGCAGGCAAAAATGAAACCGGCTGGAAGCATGAGCCCCCAACCGGAAGGTAACACAGAGTTTTCTAAGCTGCTAGCCAACCTAGCAGTTCGAAAGCAAGAAATTGCAAGTAGATAAATAGGTACCACTTCAGTGGGAAGGTAACAGCGTTCCGTGCGCCTTGGTGTTTAGTCATGCCGGCCACATGACCACGGAAATGTCTTTGGACAGCGCTGGCTCTTTGGCTTTGAAACGGAGATGAGCACCGCAACCCTAGAGTCAGGTTCGACTGGCTTTCGAGCAAGAGAACCTTTACCTTTACCGGACTCTTTGCGCCCTCTACTGGATCAGATGACAAATATCAATCAACAGCTGACAACATTAAACCAGAACTTTGCTGCTCAGCAGCTCCAACTGAACGAAACTACCAAAAACACGGAGCAAACAGCTGAGAAGGTGAAGGAAATGGATGCCAAATCCAAAAAGGTTAATAAAAGGGTGAAGTTACTGGAAAAGAAGCAAGTTTCTGATGAACATCAGCTCATGCAGCTACAAATGGAAAAAGCCAACCTAGTTCTCCGGTTCCAAAGTGTCCCTGAGGCTAAAGATGAGAATCTGAAACAACTTCTGAGTGATGCGCTTGCCCCAATTGCAGATTTAAAAACGGACTATCTTATAAGCAAAATGGATGTGGCTTATAGAGCCTACCTCGTATACATCAAGAAAAATAATCTGCCTGGGGAAATACTGGTAAGATTCTCGAAGAGACATGTGCTGGATCAAATACTGAAAGCAACATCAGGAGCACCCTTAAAAATTGGAGACAACACCATCAGAATTCTAAAAGATATTCCTTTTGAAATAAAAAAGAGTCAGAAATATAAGGACTTGATTATGTTCTTGCAAACATTCCTTACAGGTGGTTGATTCCCGAGGGCGTCCTTTTCAAATTAAAGGATAAAAAAAGAAAAAATTGACTCTGTTTCTAAAGTACGTGAGTTTCTGAGAGTGCAACTGGGAGATTCGGGAGAGGACAGCAGAGAGGACAGCAAACCTAGCAAGGATTCTTCCGACGAGGACTCTGCTTCTGAAAAGGGGGTGGCGGCCCCCAAACGAGATTATCAATTGAGGATAAGAAAAGATAAAACAAAATAATGGCTGAAGAACTCTGAATTGTGCCTTATAAGCTTTTATTATCAAAGATGCTCTAGTGAATCTCTTAAAACAGTGTAACTAATCAATAAGAAGATTAATATCATAGCTTAATCGACCATGTTCAATGTGATTTTAGCATTTTTAGACTAATACTGATATAAGCAAATTGAAATTATCTCCTATACTTGGGGTTTTAGTTAGTAGTGGTTTTCTTTCCTTTCTCCCTTAGATGTATTTGTCCCCTCCCTTTTTTCATTGTAGTTTGTAGTCTATAGAAAATGCAATAAAAAGTCCCCTCCAGGGGGCTAAACAAACAAACATTGCACAAGTTCTGCTACTGCTGGTCTGGCAAACATGCTCCATCAGTTTATGCTGCAGAGATACTCTCTGTTTTGAACTGAGTTCTGTTGGGTTTGGCACTGACTGCAACAGTGGCACAGGTTCTGGGGGCCACATTGCACAGGTTCTGCTGCTGGCCTGGCAAACATGCCCCCTCAGTTTATACTGCAGAGATTCTCTGATTTGACCTGAGTCCAATTGTGTTTGGGCATTGACTGCCACAGTGGCACTGGTTCTGGGGGGCACACTGCACAGGTTCTGCTGCTGGCCTGGCAAACATGCCCCTTCACGCCACCACACCTCACTTACTTTTTTACAGAGAGATTCTTGGGGAGACACTGCTGCCTACCCTTTTCCCATCCCCATAGGAAACAATGGAGAATTGGGGGCACCCTCTTTGGATGCCCCTGGAATTGGACCCCCTGGTCCAATTCTTTCAAACCTTTGGGGGTCTTTTGGGGAGAGGTTCCGGCAGCTACAGTACGAATTTGGTGCATCTCAAACCCCCTCCCTCCAGCCCCCAGAAAACTTGTTAGAAGATTGTTGCCACTGACTACAATGGCCCAATAGGATATAAAGGAGCCAAACAATTTCGGGAATACTGAAAATTTTCGGGTATCAATACAATACCAGTATTGGTATTTGTGGGCTTTTCGGTATTCCGAAAAAAATTCAGCTTCAATATATCCAGAACCTGGGGGGGGGGGGATTTCCCCTGCATACCCCTAATTGAAACCATATTCATAGTAATCAGTCCCTCAAAATATGACTGCTATCTTGTTTTTGAATAGTTTTAATGACTTCTTAATCCATAAATAATTGTGGGTTCTTTCTTTTGTATCAGCTGTTTCCTATTTAGTATTCCTCTCGTTTGGATTTGTGATCCGATCTGAGATCCAATGCAGACGCTTGGCAGTATAACTTAATATTTGGTACTGCCAGGCCTCCTCATTTTGTTCATCCTGTAATATTTTTAAATCTTATTCATGGTTTCTTTCCATTCCACATAAAGTTGTTTATCATTTTCTGCCATTTAAAAAAAATCTTTTCATGTACATCAATTGGTAGCACTTGGAACAAGGTCAACTTTGTTAATATATTCATTTTAATAGCAGAGATTCTGCCTAGCCATGAACCTCTGCTCCATATGCTTATCTAATTCCCTCTTGAAGCTGTCCATGCTTGTAGCCGCCACCACCTCCTGTGGCAGTGAATTCCATGTGTTAATCACTCTTTGGGTGAAGAAGGACTTCCTTTTATCTGTTCTAATCCGACCGCTCAGCAATTTCATGGAGTGCCCATGAGTTCTTGTACTGTGAGAAAGGGAGAAAAGTACCTCTTTCTCTCCCTGCTCTATCCCATGCATAAGGAGTCGTTTACTAAAATTCTGGCATGTTGATCAGTAGAAATATTTTGAATCCAATTTAGGAATTTATTGGCACAATTCATACTTTGTAATACTTTCTTTAAAAGCCAAGACGCATTATCAAAGGTTTCTCTGGATCCAGGAACATAAATGCCATTTTTCCACCTTTTCTCCTAGAATATTCAATTGTGTTCAGCTAATATCTGATATTGACCTTTATATATCTTCTTTTGGGATAAATCCCATTTGATCTTCATGGATAAATTGTGGAATACACTTTCTTAGGCTCTCAGCCACTATTGTTGCAAAAAATTATAATCTATGTTTAGTAATGAGATTGGTCATAAGATAAGTGGTAATCATGGATCATTTCCTTCTTTATGTATTTGAGTTATATTCACTTCTCACCAGGTTGGTGGTATTTGTTTTCTCTCCTGTATTTCATTCATTGTTTTTTGGAGAGATATTGTTAATATATCTTCAAAACATTTGTAATATATGTTACTGTCAAGCCATCAGGTCCAGGGGCTTTGTCTTTTTTGATTTTTTTAAATAGCATGATTGATTTCTTGTACTGTTACCACTTGATTTAATATTTTTCTATGCTCAGACTTAAATCTTTTAAATGGTATCTCAAGAACACATTTTTCCATTTCCTAATGCCCAATCACCCCAAAATACTGTTTACTGGCTTGCACCTCTGTGGCGGAACGGGCCCACGTCAGCTGGCAGCCCCCGCTTTGCCCACCCCTCCTTCGCCTGACCTGGCACCTGAAGGGGCAGTTCTTCTCCACTGCCTCTGGGTATTGCTGTGGCACCACTGTCCCTGTCTTGGGCTCCTAACCTCCCTTTGGTCTTACTAGGAATCCGCCTTCAGGCTTCCTGGCAATCTTTGGGGCTCCCCTGGAGAGTTGGCAACTGAGTTTTGCCCATTCTCCTCATCCTCAGGGTGTCCCCGACCCACCTCTAGCATACCCAAACAGCTGGGTGAACTAGGTGTGTTAGAGAATGAGACTTATATTTGCTTTATGAACTATTTATTGCTACACACAATGGACTGTGCACACACATACACACACAGGCTCAGAAGACTGCACATTATAAGTCACCTGTTGTGATGCCACACATAGAAGGTTGCATGCACATGCCTTACACATAAATAAGGTTTCAGCTACACAGTTACCTAGCCTGGTGAAGAAGCACACACCTCCATTATTGTGAGCAATGAGAAAACAACAACTCTGAGAAGAAACAGCCCCATTGCAGAACTGTTTGTGGTCACGTACCACACATCACTGCTTTGTTCCTGAGAAGGCATTTCCTGCCAAATGGACATTTGGTTATCAATAGAATGGCCAGGTTCATCAACACTACAATGAAGTTTCATGATGACAAGGTTCACACCTGTCCAGATGCCATACTCTGAGTAAGGTCTTAGATTACAATATTGGCCCACTCCTTTTAGGTAACCACCCCTTCCCACATGAAACCAATAGGATTGTTTTTGGGACGGACTAACAGGTAGGTGGGTCAAGAGGTTGGCACAGCCACAACCCATCTCTTGAACCCCCTATAAAAGGAAAGGACCATTCACCTGGCCCTTCCTAGCTAGCAATCCCCGCAACAACCTCTATCTGCTTTCACTCCCCTTGAGTCCCACTTGCTATCCCCAACCCTTGCCTCTACTTTGATCTCTTGATCTGCAGTCAAGAGACCCCCACACAGTCCACCTAGTTCTGGTAGCGTGGATCCTTTTATTTTCTATTTCTTCTTATCCATTCTTCATTGGAACAACCAAGCTGCAAGACAGATAAGTATTGCCCACCATCACCCTACCTGCTAATGCAATTGTGCTTATTTTAATACTGTATTTCTAAGGAACTTGATTGAATGTGTGAGTGCATCAGTATTGTTTGTATGAGATTTATTCTTTAAGTAAAAGACATTTATTTTAACAACAACAGCCTCGAATCCTTCTCTGGTAACCCTTGGTGGGAACAGGACCTTGGTATAAATTGGCAAGAACCCATTTATAAATTGCCAATTGCTGTAAATAAAGCAATTCGGCTAACAAGAGGTACAAAGGGATCTCACTCCTTTATCATTTAAAGGATTTATTTGAAAACACTTAACTATTTACAGGCATACAGTGAATTGAAGAATCAAAAATAACGACAAAACCGCTCCACCTCTCCCTCCTCTACACTCATACCCTGTCTAGATGGTCTGCAGGGCAGGCACATCACTTCCCTCCACTGGAGAAGGTTAGATCAGCATGTCTCCCAAAGCGGCCTCTGCCTCCTGTAGACTCCAACCAGAAGTCTGACTGGCTTCTGATAGACTGGCTTCCCGCTCAACACAATGTAAAACAGCAGTTTCCTGCCCAGGAACTGGCTCTCTCCCTCCTGCAGCATTCTGGGGCAGATCTCCATAATGGACTTCCTGTCCTCTTTAGGGAGCTACCCTCAGACTGCTGGTTGGAGACAGGAGGAGGGGGGGGATGAGAAAACTAGGCCCAGGCCTACCTCAAGTTTGATGGCCTCCTCCTATCCAGCCCACACCAACTTACATCCACAAAATGGCGTTTCTCCACAACCTCTAAATCACTAAAGACCAAGTTTTACTAGATCACATTTGGGTTTAAAATGTACACAAGCTTTCAAGCACTCAACAGGAGACCACTAGCACCTTACAGATTACTCAGTTTTGTTACAGCTACATTCCAATTAAATAATTTAGTTGATGTTCCTTTTTAACCTATTAAAAATCAGTCTGAGCATTATTAAAACCACAGTACAGGTGCCTTTTTGAGATACTCAAGAAGGAGATTCAGCACTTTCTGTGATGATCTTCAGTAGGTCTTTTCATTCTCTATTAGACACATACAGTAAAAGAACAAAAATACAAACAAGGGCACCAGTTGCTGTCCAATACACTAATTAAAATTGTCTCCTATTAATCAGATATACCTTTAACGTATTAAAAGATGGGGCCATAGTTCATCAGAACATGAGTTGCCCTGCTGGATCAAACCAATGGTCCATCTAGTCCTGCATCCTGTTTGACACAGTGGCCAACCAGTTGCCCTGGTGGGTCAAAGAGGACACAGTGGTACAGCATCTGCTTTGCATGAAGAAGATCCCAGACTCAAATCCCCAGCATTGCAACTTAAAAGGATTAGGGGGCTAGCAATGTGAAAAACCTTGACTTGAGACCCCAAGAAGCCACTGCCAATTTTTAATAGGCAATACTGACTTTGATAGACTAATGGTCTTCACTGCAAGAGATTCACCTGCTCATGTGATTAAGCCACTGAAAGACTAAAGTCCCAGTTTTAAGTCCCAATTTTGCAAAGCTTACAGCTGCCCAGGTACTAGACAACCATAAATTCCACCCACCCAAACCCAACAACAAGGATATGACAAACCTATCTAAGCTCCAGAAATGTTTCATGTAATCAGAAACAGTTAACTCTGGCTGCCTTCTAACCAAGACAAACACATTTGTCAGCCCACACAAGCATTACCTGCTGCTCTCGCTTCTGTTTGCGCAGCTGGATCCCTTCCTCCTCTCTCCTCCGGCGCATCTCCTCAGGATTCAGTGCCTTGTTTTTGTAACTCTTCATTCGGTAGTTGTTCTCTTTTGCTGGACTCGCCATGGTTTCTGCAGGGGAAGAAGAGAGGAAGATGCCATCCCTGCTAAGTCAAATGGAAACAGGACTCCAGACTCAGACGCTGGTATTGTGCTACACCTGTATTAAAGGTGCTCAAATTATAGTAGCTGTTGTATACCATCACTTACATAGCAGAGCTTATACAATTCAGTCATCCAATGCCACTGTTACACATAAGAACCAAAAAGTGGCCTGCTCAAAGCTGTGCAGCAGGTCCCATTATAGACGGGGTTTGAAACCTGGCTCTCTATTTATTTATAATATTTCTATGCTGCCTCTTCAGAGTCCTGCTCTCTAAGTCTGCATCTGGACACACTGCAATGCAGGCCTTCTTTCCACAGGTTCTAGTATCAAAACAAAGCATGTTTATTTCCCTAGTTTACTCTGGAACAAGCTGGAAAAGGTAAAACCAACCAGGAATCAAGCCCCACCCCTAAATTCACAGCAGTGAATTTTACAATAGCATCTTTGTGCTTGTCCTAATGTGCCTTGTGAAGAATTCGGTGGACCTTTTCATTAGTGACAAGATCAACCAAGACATCATAAAAAAGCTGCTGAGCTCAACACACCACATCCAAGTTGCGTCAGTATTTTGATACTGCATTTTTTATTTTCCGATGCACCTTGAGCCCCTGAATTTACACACACACACATATTTAAAGCAGTACAGCTTGGGGGGCTAGATAGGACACGGAGCATGAAGATGTATGGCAGCAAATAAAACAGTCCACAAAGACTGTGCTGCTCTCCTACAATACAGGGAAGCCAAGAGAGCACTTGAAATAATCTTTCGCTCTGTCCCCAACACAAAGAATGAGTGTAATAACCCCAACTGTGTTACCTGAAGACGTTAACTTGAGTGTACTTAGTTCAGTCTCCCCCTGACAACATTCTGGGGCCAAGGGACAAAAAAAACCCACTTTCACTTGACCTGAGTGGGCAGCCTCATGCTAAGAGGCTCAGCTCCACATTTCATCATCACAGGCCTAGTTTACAGACATGAGGTGGAGGGTCTTCTCAGTGGTGGCACTGAGCAGCAGGGAGCATCTAAAAACACTTTCTTCCACCAAGTACTTAGGCTAATTTGATAATGGTGATGAATCAGATTTTATTCTGGTGTGATATGAGATGTGTTCCTACTATGATCCCTGAATGTGTGTTGCTGATGGTTCTCTTGTCTATTGCTGCATTGGTATTACACTGTTTTAGTGCAGTGCGCTGTATTGTTTTAAAACTACTCTATTGCAAACTACCTTGATTAAGGATACACACTTTTACAATAAAAATAAAAAAAACCTAACTTCTGCAGGTGGTTTTGTGGACAGCACAGTAGAAAACCAGCTCAAGAATCTTTGCAAAGTACAAGTAGGGTCAACTCCTGTTTACCTGTTGCTTTTCAGGACACTTTCCGTCCATGTCTTTCCCTGCTCCCACCCTCATCAATGATGCTGCAGTGAAGGATGTACTATGATGGCCTCCCATTCCCATAGCAACAAGGCATGTCACAAATGTAGGCTTGTGACTTCACTGTTATGTTAGGCCGCAGAAGGAAACAGAGTTGGATATTTCAGACACGCTCTGGCAACCACTAGCTGGAGAACTGCCAGTTTCACTTGGGGCAGCTTGCAAGCAGTGACAGTCAATACCACCCCCAACAGCAATGTCTGGCAAAGTCCTAAGGTGCTAGAAATCAAAGAACTAGGTTGGAAAAAACTTTACACAGTCCAAATCCTTTCCTTTCTACCTTCGTAGAAATTCACAGTCCCTCATTTGCAACTTTTCACTCGTTCAATTTCACCATGCAGCCTCCATTCCCCCCAATAACACTTTTCTGTTTCTAGATTCTGCCCATCCTTTCAGAACACCTATATGATCTTCATCGTGGTCCCTGTGCAGTCACACACACGGGTTTTGGCCTGCCCGTGAACCTGATCTTGGAGATCTGGAAGAGCTAGCCTCAGACAATTTTGGGGGGCTTTTCTCCTCCGCTCTGGGGAGCAGGCTGCTACTGCACATGCCTGAAGCTGAGGAGAAACCCCGCCCCCGCTCAGTTTCTTCTTTTCCGCCACCACGTTCAGACCTTGTTGCGCTTCACTCCTCTGGTTTACATCAGCTGCCTCATTTATTTTACCTATCGTCTTTACCGTCATTTTCGTCTTCTTTGTCTACAAAAAAATAATAATCTTGTTGTCTGAGGAAATTCTCCGTCTTCTCCCGCCCGCCCGCCCCCCCACACCATGGCGGACTCGAAGAAGAAAACCACCTTTTTAAAAAGGTGCCAGGGCTGTGGAGCGAAATTACTGTCGACGGACAGCCACTCTCTCTGCCTGTTTTGTCTAGGAGAAGGCCATCGAGTTGCTACTTGTGCTCACTATAGTAACTTTAGCACTCAAGCCCGTAAAAATCACGCTGATCGCCTCAGGAGTAATCTCCTGGAGGCCTCCCTCCACCCGCAAATGGCGCAGCCCTCAACGACTCGTGCCTCGCCGCCTCCCTCATAACCGAAGGGAGATTCAGCTCAGTCAGCTGCTACCCCTGACAAAAAGGGAAAGTTGTCCCAAAAATCAACTATCTCGGCTGTCTCTGATAAAGTCAAACGTAAGTCCGAGAAGGAGGCAAAGAGATCGTCAGAATCGTCCTCTGACCCTCCAAGATTGAAACAGTCCAAACAGTCTTCCTCAGCCGACAGCGGTACCGGCAGGGCAGTCAGATTTGTCAGCTCTACAATCCGAAGAGGTTCGACTTCGACCACTCGGTGCCCAGCTGGCCGACGTGCATCATACTCAGGTTGTGACGATGACTTCCCGTTTGCCATCGGCTTATAGCCAACCGCCTTCTGATCTCCTTGACTCCGGGATCGAACCTTTCGAGATCGTGAGGACTGGTTCTCGTCGGTTGTACTTACTACCTCACCTCAACGTTCTCGAAGTTCTCGCTACCACTCTGGGTCTCCCTCCCACTATCAGCCAACACCTTACCGTCGACACCGATACTCCTCGGATTCGAGATCTCCGTCACCTCGTACATACGAAAGGTGCTACTACGCCTCCAGACATTCTCGCTCACGATCTCGATCCCCAATGACATATCACTACTCAGAGAGTCAAAGAAGTCACCGGGACCAGGATGACCCTCAAGATATGGGCCTTCTCATGACACAACGCTCATCTCACACTACCAAACTGGCCCCATCAGCGGCTTTAGGGGCCCCTCCTCCCTTGGACTCGGCTCCTATGCAACCTCTGGAACCTCCTATCTACATGCCAGATGACCTCTCCAAACACCTCGAGTCCCCATCGGGTTCGTCCAACCATGACTCTGAGCACTCGGATTCAGAACAGTCAGGTTCCCTCTCACCATCGGACGGTCCTAAATCATACCTGCAACTTTTCGCTCGTCTGTGCCATGCACTACAGGTCCAATTGACAAATGAAACACCTGGAGTTATGGCTCTTGTCCACAAGCTAGTACAGGCTGACCTCCCTTCCGGAGCCTTACTGCCCATGCTTCCAGTTCAGTTAGAAACTTTGAAAGAGGCTTAGGATACTCCTGCTACCATTCCTCGAGCTCCTAGGTGTTTTGACTCCCTGTATAAGATTCAACCATGTTATGCCGAGTTTCTTGTCTCGCATCCACCACAGAACTCTCTTATCATACACTCGGCATCTAAGGCCAAACAAGCCAAACACCCGGCACCGCCTGACCAGGAAGGCAGAAAAATTGACACCCTAGCTAGAAAATTTTACTCCCTTACCACGACTGTGTCCAAACTTCACAAATATCTGGCCTACTTCTCAACTTACTCCTATCATTTAGCGAACCAATTCATGCCATTACTTTCGGAACTGCCTGAACCTTCACAGAAAGTAGCCTCTTCCATTGTCGAAGAATTGGCCTTGTTGTCCCGTCAGCAAATCAACACCATCAGTCACGTGGTTGCATGCTCCTCTAGAGGTCTGGCCACCTCCATAGCGCTTCACCGCCACGTGTGGCTCCGGAGGGCCTCCCTTCAAGATGATGTCAAGGCTAAAAAAGAAGATTTACCATTTGATGGAGAAGGTTTATTTCATTCCACCACTGATCAGTATCTCTCCTTGGTGGATGACAGCAGAAAGCGTGCCAAACGCCTGGGCGTCATGCCTACCTCCTTTCCACCGAAATTTAAACATCGTACCTAGACACCGAGGCCTACCCGACGGCAACAATCTCCCCCTTCGAATGACTCCTGGAGACGGAAGACGCCCTACTCCAGATCCTCCTTTCAATCTAAGGGCAACAATCAACAGCCTAAACGATCTGACGCCAACACCAAACAGTCTCTTTGACCTCTCAATTCTTCCTGTCACCCCCAGGCTGTCCACCATAACTCCCGGATGGGGCACCAGACTTCATCCTTTTCTCCCTGCTTGGCAACTTGTTACAACAGACTCTTAGGTCCTCACCATAATTTGCATGGGATACGCGATAGAATTTCTTCACTCACCTCATATACCTCACTTCCGTCGTACCCCTGAACCATTTTTTGAGGGCCAACGTTTCCGACCTACTTGCCAAAGGTGCTGTAGAACCCGTACTCCATTCATAACATCGATTGGGGTTTTACTCCCGCTATTTCCTGGTCCCCAAACGGACAGGAGGAAAGCATCCCATTATGGATCTCAGGGGCCTAAGTAGCTACATCCGTTGCAGAAAATTCCGCATGATTACTTGGCAGTCCATTCTTCCACTCCTACAAGAAGGCGACTGGTTAGCATCTCTGGATCTCCAAGACGCCTACTTCCACCTCACTATCCGTCCATCATTCCGTCAACACCTCCACCGTCGGGTCCCACCACTATCAGTATCGAGCCATCCCCTTTGGGCTATCGTCCGCCCGGAGGGATTTTACCAAATGTATGGCAGTGGCAGCGGCCACTTTGAGATAGCATGTTATTGTCATCTTCCCATATATAGATGATTGGCTTCTAGTGGCTCCCTCCCACGAAGACCTTCTGAGAAGCATCATCCAGACTACTCGCTGCCCTAGGTCTCTCGGTGAACCTCTCAAAATCTCACCTCGAACCACACCATTTTCCCCCCTCGCTGCGACATTGTTTACATTAAGGTAAAAGTTCTTAAAAGTTCTAAGGTTTTTCTCTGGACTGAATAACGAGCCCCGCTGCAATCCGCTTGGGTCAGGTGGGTTTCTAACAGCTTGTTGTCGGCTTGCTTCCCATTTCGCTGTTTTTTGCGCTGTAGGGTAGGGTTCTTCCTCCCGAGAGTCCCCTCCCTTTCTCTATGGGGCTTTGCCGTCTCACTGTCAGTTCCTTCACCCTCTATACTTTTGTCTTTCTTTTGAAACTTCTTCACTCACTTCCCCCCCCCCTTGGCTGGGTGTCATCCCAGAGGAAGAGTCCTTTTGCTTAAGTCCTTGCGCGCTCTGGTCCGGTAATGTCTCTGGTCGCCATTGCTGGCCTCGGGGCAGTGGGACCTTCAGAAGCTAAAAAGAGCCTCAATCCTCCAGGAGTGGCTCCTTCAGTGCTCCAGGCTAGAAGCTCCCTACAAGAGCTTCAGGGGGGGATCGAAGGCTTCCGAACCCCCTCCTTGCCGCCTCAATCCAAATCGCACCCATCAGAGCTTGATGGAGTGCGTTCATTTGCGAGTCGCCGAAAACCGGAAGTCTCAGCCCCTGCACTTTTCGATTTAGACATAAATGACATAGTTCCCAGGCTAAATGGCCCCGAATTTGTTTCACCTACGATAGGCCAGCAGAAAACATCAATACTGCTTTACACAGACAATATGGTTTTATCTTCCCTAACTAGGAATGGTTTGAAGATGCTTCTGGACAAACTAGGAGAATATTGTGGAGAAGAGAATCTTACTATCAATTACTCAAAAACCAAAAAGACCTAAAAGACATTCCTGGAACATACAAGGTATCCCAATAGAACAATGCAAGATCTAGAAATATTTGGGATTAATTTTTAGTGAAACGCTGAACTGGAATGTGCATGTAGCCTTTATTAAAGCATCAGCAACTTAGATAACAGGAGTAATACTGAGATTCTACCGAACCAAGGGGGGCTTTCTTATAGATCCTACCCTCAAGCTTTTTAACAGTAAAGTTATCTCCCATATATTGTACAGAACAGAACTTTGGGGCTGGAAGGAACAAATACTTGCTAGTTTGGAAACAATTCAAAACCTTTTTTTGAGGCATGTTCTGGCACTGCCTAAAGGGACACCAGCAGCCTTATTGCAGGCAGAACTTGGTACCCCCTCAATCAGGGCTTGAGCCCATTTAGCTATACTGAAATCATGGAAGAAATACCAGTGGTTACCAAGTGAATCATTTAGCAAACTTAGTTATTGTGCCCTATTAAGTAAGGATAAAATCCACTCTGTATTTTTTAATAACATCACTTCTCGATACACTGTACCAGATGACCTGCTTAGACCCTTAAGGAATATTCAAGATCTGTAACAATGGGTATATAATGCAGATGCTTTAATAGATAACCAGTTAATTGCACAGTCAAAATCTGCCCCTTGGTATAAAAACTTAAAGAAAGATCATTTAAGAGCCTCCTATTTGATAAACATTACTACACATAGCCTACGAGTGGCATTCACGGCATTACAATTTCAGAACATGCCATCAGAAGTACTGACTGGAAGATATCTAAAAATTCCCCTAGAACAACGTATTTGTCTACGTGGAACTTCTATTGAAGATCAATTTCACTACATAATGGTTTGTCCACTATATTCGGATCTTAGAAATAGATTTTTTATCTCAAATACTTAATCAACGGCACAATTTTTCTGATAGTGATAAGCTAATTTTTCTGTTGTCAGACGTGAATCCTTTGGTATCTTATAAGGTAGAACTTTTTGTGTTAGCAGCCAGGAAAGCTAGAGCAAAGGTGGTTCTTAGGAATGCAGCTTACTGAGATGCAAGGCATTAACATTATTACAACTGGAATTGAAAGTTGTAAATGCTGTATACAATTTTAATTTGAGGCATTTTAAATATTTTAGATATTGTACAAATGAATTTAATTCTCACTGAATTTAATAACTGTATTTTAAGATATTAGGGATCCAGTTTTATATAAAATTGTAACAGCCAATGGCCACATACAACAAACTTTATCTATATATCTAATAGCGAAGGCGCCCCCTGCGTGCGGATATCTAAATCCGCACATCGGGGGCACCTGGGGAGCAGGGAGATTTTCCTGTACACTTGAGACAGTCCCCAGGTGTGCAAAAAATCTAAAAAGTAGAAAAAATATAGGGGGGATATTTAAATCCCCCCAAAAGTGAAAGAGTCTCCCCTGCACATGCGCAGGGAACGCGGCGGCGGGCTGGCGGCTGGAAGCTGCTCAGGCCATGCCATAGGAGCGGGGGGAGGGAGGACAGCAAGGCCCGGCGGCTGGAAGCCGCAGGAGCCGGGGGGAGGAGATCGGCAAGGCCCAGCGGCTGGAAGCCACTTGGACCTCGCCGCAGGAGCTGAGGGTGGGGGAGGAGACCGGGTAGGGGGGTGGAGGAGATCGGCGAGGCCTGGCGGCTGGCAGCTGCTCAGGCCTCACCGCCAGAGCCAGGGTGGTGGAGGGGGGGTGGAGGAGACCGGGGATGGGGGGGGAATCAGCGGGCTTGGTGGCTGGTAGCCGCTCAGGCTGCGCCGCCGGTGTCCAGGAATGGGGGGGGAGGCTTACTTGCTGCTGCTGCTTCCTCCTCTTCCTGCTCTGCATGGAGCTCTCCCCCCCCTCGGCGAGTATCACGGGTCCCCTTTCTTGTTCTATTCTATTCCCTTCAACGCCCAGCTTCCCAATGGACCCCCTGGCTTGACACCTACACTCATTCCCAGTCTAAGTATGTGTAAGAGCATTTGGTCATCCTGTCCTCTGCAGTTTGACAATGGGGAGAAAAGACATTGTAAAGTCTTTTAGGGCAGAGAGAGGACTGCTGTTTGTTTTCACCAGAGGCCAGTACCCACCCTCAGTCCTTGACGACAGGAAGGATTATAAACCTACCTAATTCAGTCTTGAGGAAGGTCAACAGGCTTAGTTGCTCTCCAAAGGGTACCCAGGACGGCTGCACTCCCAAGGCCAGTTAATAAAATCAGCCTTGGGAACACAGCACTTTTATATACAAAGATCAACCACAGCCTCCTGGTCCCCCTGCTCTATTCCAACACACTGCATTGCCTCCTTGTGTCTCCTACCATGCTATTAATCTGTGCTGAGTAATGCAGAGACTCACCTATTTAAAACTGGGACTCTCATTGCTGAGTCAGAGGGAGATGCAGACAGACAAGGAAGCCCTTATGGGAAAAGACAAAAATGATGTGTTTTGTCCCCTGCTGTACCAAGCAGAAGGGAAGCCCAAGAAGAAAGAGGCAGGTGATAAGAAAAGAGTGAGCATGGTGGTAATCAGCAAGGTTTAGAAAGTTGCTTATTTTTCAGGAGTTATAAAAGACATTAGAATAGCCTGTGTCACTCAATTTATCTTCATTCGGCACAGTCTCTAAAAATTAGGGCTATGCCAAACATCTACCCACTTCATTACTCAAGACAAAAGCAGTGTTTTCTGGGTGGAGAAGATGTCAAGTATTCCTCCAAACCCCAAATCTTTAGGTTTGATCCCATAGAAGATTTCCACTCACACAACAGTCCTTGCAAGTAGAAGCACTAAAACTATTCCTCATCCCCTGCCTGCACCAAGTGAAAGTGATCATATCCACCTCTTTTTTTTTTTTCTGGAAATGGCAGCACTTCCTTGTGCACAATGTAGTTGGTGTGTGGAGCAAACTTTTTCCAAGCTTTTCCAGGTGTATTTACCACCTTCTGCTAACACTGGGCAACAAGCTGAAGCAAAACTAAAACTGATTATTTTTTATTTCACATTCATCAGACACACATAGTATGCACAAGTTTTCACATGCTTTTGGTTACTCTGAACTAGCTGCTTTCAAGTAGTTCTAAATCAGATTTTGCTCAACCTGAAACTCATAAGCAGTGCATACCATGACAGTGAAGCTGATGGTGTCACAATTACCTCAGAAAAAGAAAATCAAACTTCTACATGAAGCTTTGAATGTGTTTGACTATAACGATTACACTATATTGTGTGTGTAATTTAATTTCACCTTAATATTTCAGTTCAGATACTTTGTTACTTCTGACATATTTATATTGTCTATAAAATAGACATTCTTAGTTCTGTCTAATAAATATGCTGAGAGAGAACACGTGCTGGGGGGGGGGAGTTAAAACAGATATGCTAAATCAGATCACTTTATTGAGAACACCAGAAAATTTTCCAATTCAAATTTTCCAAGAAAACCCACAAGGCAGGTGTGTGATCCAAATGCGCATAAGAGTATACAGGAGCTTTCACACAAGAGCATTTGCCACCATGTCGGAGCAGCATGTTACTAGTACACAGGAACACACTGTGTGCTTCCTGTTCCTGAACACCAAACCTCAACCACATTGGACTTTTCTGTGCCCAGGGGACAGAAAAGTTCCAGTTTGGGGAGATGAAAGGCTGTATCTTGGTTGTGAAATTGTACATATGAACTACAATGGCAGGGAATTTGCACATGCTGTTCCTCTGTGCTGTGGAAATGACCCAGGTTGTTTCAAAGCATAGACACAAGCACCCTGTCCACAGCCATTGAAAGTTGATAAAATGTCCGCAATGCAACCTGGTTTTTTACCTTCTCCT
The DNA here is from genome assembly GCF_001447785.1 of Gekko japonicus. Classification (NCBI taxonomy): domain Eukaryota; kingdom Metazoa; phylum Chordata; class Lepidosauria; order Squamata; family Gekkonidae; genus Gekko; species Gekko japonicus. The sequence goes on along the minus strand of NW_015164182.1, from coordinate 359,728 downwards.
TTGCTCTCCACCCGCACTCCTTTAAACTTCCCTCTCAGTCTTCCACACGGGGATCAGATACATACAAATCTGGAACCTAGGCCCACAAGGATGCTTTTCAACTTCTCCACTAGCTTCTGCCTAGACAGCTACATTCCAAGCACTGCCTGGCTCTGAAACTCTTAACACTCCAAACAGCAGCTCATAGCAGGTAAGAAACCTGACACAACTATCTTTAAGGGGGTTCAGGACAGGAAACTGTAAACTGAGAGGACAAAAATGAAACCCATCAATTTCTAGTTCTTGGAGTTAGTTATGAACTCAGAGACTTTTAGCTTTGGCGGACCTCCCAGATGAAACCGAGGCTCCCCCCTCCCCTTTCCAAGGTCATGAGTTAAATCGAGCAAGCTGACTACAGAATACATGTCATGTTCAGCCCATGATGCCAGAGAAAGCACAAGTCATGAGCCATTTGGCAGCAGACATCACCTGCAGGCAGCAGCGACTTCACACTGTAACAACTCCATGCAAACCAAGCAAGAGTCAAGGATTCAGCAGAAGTATCCTTTCCAAGCATGCGGCACTCACCAGAGGGTGACTAAGATCTTTTCCCCTTGCTCTTTTTCCTGGATTGTGCAAAACTTAGCACTTCTAACAACTCTCTGTGGGGGCTCAGGCTATCTAGCTGAACATTCCATCTGGTAAGAGGAACCTCAGCAGAGATACTTAGTCAAAAGGAGAGAAAAAACAAGATTGTGAGAGAAACAAAATTTCAAGGCAAGGCTTCAATGCAAAATTAAACCAAAAAATGCAGGATCTTCTTGGAGCTGGAAGATTTTACAGAGCTACTGTTCAATGAGATCAGTTATACAAGGAAAGGTCAATTTAATCCAACATTTTCCACGGTTCTACAGTATCAGACCTGTTTGCCATGGAACTCCCCCCTTCTCATGTCACAGAGGATTCTGGGTTATGTTCCCAATAATGTGTTATATTCAACGTACTGGTTGTACTTGTTGGTTGGACAAGGCACACTCCCCAGAGCTGTACACTGTAGGGGAAGATAAGAAGCAGAGGAGGAGCAGTCTCTCCAGGAAGACTGTCCATAGTTATCGACCTTCTCAACAAGGAGGTACCTATCTAGGGTTCTCCAGAATATAGCCACACAAATTCTAATCAAATCCTATGCAACATTAATTTAGGCACAGGATCTTATAAATGTCTTGACATCCCCAGAACCTTTTCAGACAGTTAGGCACACCCCCAAAGTCCTTTCAGATAATCAGGCACTCTAAACAACTAACTAGGCTTTAATTTTTAACTATTAGCACTTCTAACAACTTGCTCGAAAGCCAGTCGAATCAGACTCTAGGGTTGCGGTGCTCATCTCCGTTTCAAAGCCGAAGAGCCAGCACTGTCCGAAGACATTTCCGTGGTCATGTGGCCGGCATGATTAAACACCAAGGTGCACGGAATGCTGTTACCTTCCCACCAAAGTGGTACCTATTTATCTACTTGCAATTTCTTGCTTTCGAACTGCTAGGTTGGCAGGAGCTGGAACTAGAGATGGGAGCTCACTCCATCATGCGGCACCCGGGTCTCAAACTGCTGAACTACTGACCTTCCACAGCCTGCAGTTCAGCGTCTTAACCACTTGAACCACCGCAGCTCCATATTAAAAAGGGGGGGTCCTCAAATTAAGTGATCCTCCTCCAGTTTTACATAGAGTTCTGTGACATGGGGCTGTTTGCTTCTAACAGTTGGGGCCCCACCAGAAGATATCCCATTACAGTCTGAAGCACTTCCATTATGCTACTGGACAGTTTCTCCCAGCCATGGAAAAGCCACTGCAATAGGGCCAAAGTACTTACGCCAATTTATGACATTTTTGTGATGTCGGCTGGTGTGGGGGGGCATTTCTGCCACTCACTAGGGAGGGCACTGCTACTGGTCCAGCTGCTACAGGGCATAGGACCTCTGAGCTCTTGGACATCACTGTTACTTACTCCAACTCCAGAACTAGTTCATACTCTTGCCTTTGAAATAGGTTTAATTGTAGGTTGAAATACCTGTCAGTGTGTCTGACAATCAACCAAGAACCATCAAGATAATTAGAGAAAAAAATTCAGCTCCCATGTGATAATAAGGACAGGCGGCAGGAGAAATGAGAAAAGCTGAGAGATCAAGTTTTTCCACTATAGAGGAAGATCTCATTTAACAAAAGCAACTTATCTAAAATGTATCATTTAAATGTTTACACATTAACAACATATTCATGTTCTTACACATTACTACTAATTTTTAAAGAAAAATTAACATGTCAGTCTTATGTGCAGATGGTTAACAATAAAGCTTACACTGGAAAATACACACCACACAAGCAAAAAGAATCCTAGAATGTACTGGTAACCCTTTTTCAAACCTTGCAAAATGTTTTGAAATGAAACTTCTACTGTTTAAATATTTAAAGTTTACATCCATTAACCCAGTAGAATTGACACACCTAGGTTAGTATTTCTGCCTCTCACAATTGCTCCAGTACAATTGCACCTGTAAACTCTATCTCCCATAATTTCCCTTTAAATCTCCTTATTTTATAACCATATGTTCTATATATATTTCATTTCTAAATCATTATAATAAGATGGGTTACAATAAAGTAAAATAAAAAGTAAGCTACAAACTGAAAATATATTTCTCCATTTCTTAGCTGTGCTCTCTTAGATCTTTACTACATTTTGTTCTTCCTCTTCAAACTGGAGCGCTTCTAATTGGCGTTCCCTCACCCGGGACTCCGGAGCAATTCCAGAGAAGACTGTCGCTGGAGTCTTGCCCATTGGGGAGGTGTGTGGGTGGGTGTCCCAATAGCCCTACCCGCGTGCTCCCGTACAATTGCACAAGAAAGTACACTTTATGTTCCAGGCTGCTTTGCTTAGGGGAAAATATATAAGGCGGAAAGGGAGAGGGAGAGAGAGAAGAGAAAAACAAAAAAAGAACTCTATAGCAACAATCTCCTCCGGTGTATGTCTTTACAATCTTCTGGTGCGTTCATCTTCTTTTGCTTGTCAGTTCTTGTACTACTAGCCTGAGTCCGACTCCAACACCTTCAGAAGCTCTTCGCCGGATATTAAGTCATAAGCTGTGAGTGTTTTCCTTGGAACATGACCGATATATGTCCAAGCGGAAGCCAATGATACCTGAAGTTCTTCTCTGCAAGCTTTTGTGCAATTGGGCACATATTTTTCCTAGCATTTAATATATCAAATGGGATATCTGGATATAGCTGAACCAAAGTGTCCTCAAGCTTTAGACCTCTGTTATTCCTAGAATTTCCAAGAGGTTCCTCTTTTTTTTTTAAAATAAAGTTTTATTGATATTTTAAGCACAAAACAACAATTCCAATAGAAAAGTCAGAATACAAGCGAAACAGGTCATACCATTCACAACTTTCACTACAATAATAGTGCTCTATAGAACCATGTATAGATTTCATAACGTTTGATTCAGTTATATAGTAACATCTTGTATTTAACATTGCAAATTTCTTCCCAGTCGAACCCACCTATATTGAGTCTATCTAACAAAGGATACCAAGCATGCATTGGACTCATCAAGTCGCATTCCGTTTGAGTTTCTGTGTAAAACGTATTAAAATTCTCTAGTAAAAATAGGTCCCAAACCTTATGCACCCAATGTTGTATACTCGGAGGATTGGGTTCTTTCCAATTCTTGGCAATAACTATTTTGGCCGCTGTGAGTAGCGTACCAATCATCTTCAAGGAGGGTACAATGGAAACAATGTGGGGTAAAAGTGTCTTATATTCACTGCTGGTGGTCCTGTCCAGTCAATTTCTGGCTTCTTGTTATTCAAAAGATTAAGGTTTTAATGGGGGTTGTAGTTCCACCCGATCCTTTGTTGTTATTGTTAAATTTGTGGCCTGCTGACTCACCCCTTGTACCCTCCAAGAGGTTCCTCTTAGTCTGTGTCTTTAAGAATTGCCACAATATCAGGTATCAATGTTGATGAGCCCATTCGGGGAGGGTTTACACAGAAAGTATTGTTTACCACTGGCCCCAGAAGCTGTATAATTCCTTCTAACCACTGGTTTAAAGCAACAGTAAGGCCCTTATTTAATTAAAGTTCAAAGAAATTCCATGGAATTTCACTTTAGTTTCCTGTGATTTAGTTTCTAACAGCATTAGCTTGCTTTTCACCCATCCTTCAAAAGTTTTTAATTCAGCTATTTCTTTAGAGTTCTTTTGCATACCGGCAACTGCTGTCTCCGCCTTCTCCTGAGTTTCCTGCAGCTTTCTGTTGACTTCATCCAGCTTATTCATAATAGCAGTCATGCTGTTATTTAAACTGCAGTCCGTTGTTTTTTTTAATTCTTTTGTAGGAGCCCCATGCAGAGGCTGAGTTGGGTGCGACTGCACAGCTCTGCTGTCGCTTCGCCCCCTATATAAAGTAATTATAACATTGGCGGGGGGGGGGGTGAACACAGAGTCAGGAGAACCTCACAGTGACCAAATTTAAGGAGGATTTTGCTATAAGACCATGATGTTGTTCAGTCGCACTGTCAAGTCCGACTCTCCGCGACCCCATGGACCACATTACGCCAGGCCCTCCTGTCTTCCGTTGTGCTCCGGAGTTTGCTTAATTTCATGTTTGTTGCCTCGATAACACTGTCTAACCATCTCATCCTTTGCCGTCCCCCTCTTCTTTTACCTTCAGTCTTTCCCAGCATCAGGGTCTTCTCCAGTGAGTGCTCCCTTCTCATTTGGTGGCAAAAGTATTTGAGCTTCAGCTTCAGTATCTGGCCTTCCAGGGAACAGTCAGGGTTGATTTCTTTTAGGATTGACTGATTTGATCTTCTTGCAGTCCAAGGGACTCTCAAGAGTCTTCTCCAGCACCATAGTTCAAAAGAATCTATTCTTCGGCGCTCGGCCTTCCTTATAGTCCAACTCTCGCAGCCATACATGACTACTGGGAATACCATTGCTTTGACCATGCGGACTTTTGTTGGCAGGGTGATGTCTCTACTTTTTATCATGCTGTTTAGGTTCGCCATCGCTTTCCTCCCAAGGAGCAGGCGTCTTTTAATTTCATGGCTGCAGTCACAGTCTGCGGTGATCTGGGATCCCAGGAACGTGAAGTCTGTCACTACTTCCACGACTTCCCCTTCTATTTGCCAAGGAGTGATGGGGCCGGATGCCATGATCTTAGTTTTTTTGATGTTGAGCTTCAAGCCCACTTTTGCGCTCTCCTCTTTTACCCTGAGCAAGAGGCTCTTTAGGTCCTCTTCACTTTCTGCCATTAGAGTGGTATCGTCTGCATATCTGAGGTTGTTGATCTTTTCCCCAGCAATCTTAATTCCCGCTTGTGATTCATCCAGGCCAGCATTTCGCATGATGTACTCTGCATATATATTAAATAAGCAAGGTGACAGTATACATCCTTGTCGTACTCCTTTTCCTATGCTGAACCAATCAGTTGTTCCATATCCGGTTCTAACTGTCGCTTCTTGGCCCTTATACAGGTTTCTCAAGAGACATGTGAGGTGGTCTGGTACTCCCATCTCTTTAAGGACCTGCCATAGTTTGTTGTGATCCACACAGTCAAAAGCTTTAGCATAGTCAATGAAGCAGAAGTAGATGTTTTTCTGGTACTCTCTTGCTTTCTCCATAATCCAGCGAATGTTGGCAATATGATCTCTCGTTCCTCTACCTCTTCGAAACCCAGCTTGTACTTCTGGCAGTTCTCTATCCATGTACTGTTGAAGCCTAGCTTGTAGGATCTTGAGCATGACCTTGCTAGCGTGTGATATGAGTGCAATTGTGCGATAGTTTGAACATTCCTTGGCATTGCCCTTCTTTGGGATTGGAATGTATACTGACCTTTTCCAATCCTGTGGCCACTGTTGCGTTTTCCAAATTTGCTGGCAAATTGAGTGCAGCACTTTAACAGAATCACCTTTTAAGACTTTGAATAGCTCAGCTGGGATACCATCACCTCCACTAGCTTTGTTGTTAGTAATGCTTTCTAAGGCTCATTTGACTTCGGATTCCAGGATGTCTGGCTCAAGGTCAGTGATTACACCGTCGTGGTTGTCAAGGACATTGAGGTCCTTCTTGTATAGTTCTTCTGTGTATTCTTGCCATATTTTCCTAATCTCAGTTGCTTCTGTTAGGTCCCTACCGTTCTTGTCCTTTATCATGGCCAGCTTTGCATGAAACGCTCCCTTGATTTCTCCAACTGAAGACATCTCTAATCCTTCCCATTCTATTGTTTTCCTCTATTACTTTGCATTGTTCATTCAGGAAAGCCTCCTTATCTCTCCTTGCTGTTGTCTGGAAATCTGCATTCAGTTGGGTAAATCTTTCTTTTTTACCTTTGCCTTTTGCTTTCCTTCTTTCCTCTGCAATTTGTAAAGCCTCATCAGACAGCCACTTGGCTTTCTTGCATTTCTTTTTCTTTGGGATGGTGGTGATTGCTGCTTCCTGTACAATGTCACGAACCTCTGTCCATAGCTCTTCAGGCACTCTATCAAATCTAGTCCCTTAAATCTGTTCTTCACCTCCACTGTATATTCATCAGGGATCTGATCTAGGACAAATCTGAATGGCCTAGTGGTTTTCCCAACTTTCTTCAGTTTAAGTCTTAATTTTGCAATGATTCTTCTGTTTCTTTTCTCCAAGTCCCCCCCCCCCAAACATGTAACTAATTTCCCCCACAATATTTATTTACAAGATTTGTATCCCGTATTTCTGCCCAATCAGCACCACCTAATATGATATGCTACGTGTACAATATATTGAAAAGTTTTCAACATTTGAAGTCTAACCTGGTATTAAAACTCAGAGCTGGCTATTGACTATGTGAGATTGTTTTGGGCATACTTATAATTCTACTTATAGGCATTCAATTTTAAGTTTCATAAATATGCCAAAGAGTACAATTTTACAGGTTAACTAAGTCATAAATGATACATTTTATGGTGTAACAGCAATAAAATAAAGATTAGACTTGATAAGGAAGTATTGCCTATATTTCAACTTTTCACATGAATTCAACATTTCTGGTACTTTTACATCTCTACATTTTGTCAAGAATCTTTTTTCAATGTTGAGGGGTACTGGCAGATGTTCATACCCAACACTGCATTCTAAGGTATCTTTTCCATTTGCTGCTGGCCCAAATAACTGTTCTGTTCAGGATAATAATTCACTGCACCTAGCACACAATCCCCCCTTAAGGACATATGGGAGGGTGGGTCTAGTAAAGGCTAATTTAAGGACAAGGAGAGTAACAGTCTAGAGCAAAGGCTGCCCCACCCATGTCAGTTCTCAACCTACATTCCGTTCTCTCCTGCCTGCACTTCCCAAACAAGCTTATCACACTGGAGAGAACAGCCCAGATGATCCAAGAGAAGGCAGAGGCACAAGATTACTAGCAGGGCATATGTAGGTGGTGGATAGGAAGGAAAGCAGATCTAAAGCCAACCCAAGCCCCTCTCAGAGGGTCCACCAGTAAGTCAGAGATATATGTTTCACGTATATCTATGTTGTCAGCATAATTTGATGTATGAAGTGTGTCACTGACTAGAATAGCTCATATCAGAACCAGTGAATAGGCAAGACTGTACACACGTGCTATGATTCCACAGTAATTCAGAATGCATTTCCACATTCAGAGCAACCTTTCCTTTTATAATAAGAGTTTCCAGCCATTCAAGCTTGAAAGCAAATGGGCTGCACCTACTGAAGTGTTCTATGTTTTCATTAGTTCAGGGCCCTCCCCATAATTACAATTATGCTGCTGAACAGCATGTGTTCCTAAACATGTCTGTGCACATGCGTACACAAAGCCAACCAAGAGGTATCACAACAGCCCCCAATAGATCACTAGCGTATTGTACCTCTGCTAGCAAAGCCTTTATTCAGGCAATTCTTTTGACTGCCTGGTGCAGCAATCACCATTGCAGACAAGCTCACAACACAAGAGCATCCATGGAATGTGCCCCTTTGCTGACCAAGCCAATTTGCAAACAAGGGAAGAAAAGGAATTCACCTTGCTATAAATGGTCTTTTCACATGTTGGTCAAACTGCTCTCCCAACATCACAACAGGTGTCAGATGCCAAAGTCCTGACACTGTGTTCTCTGTACCTCCCAATACTAGCAACTGAGAGTGGTGAAGCCGAAGGAAGATACAGAAGCCAGCTGGGTGACCTTCGATCAGTCACCATTCTCTTAGAGCTCTCTCAGCCTCACCTACCTCACAGAGTGTCTGTCGTGCAGAGAGGAAGGGAAGGAGACTGTAAGCCACTCTGAGATGCAGAGTGAAAGACAGGGTATAAATCCAACTCTTCTTCTTCACTATAAGTTACCCCAGGTGGTACCTGTCACTAGGACTAGGGGGAAAACAGCATTACAGCGTCTTTAAAAACTAGGTATCCATATCATCCAGTGTGAGTGGGGTTTTGACATACTCCATGAATATTTTGACTCTGGGGCTGTCAAACTGGAAGCTGCCCAGTCCTGAAGCAATTTGATTGGCACTTACTTGTTTCAAATGGATGCAGCAATTTAGGTTCTGATAAGTGTTAAGCCAGTAGAGCTTACGCCCACAGAAATGAAGGGTGTAGAACCATTACCATCCTCACTGAAGATTATTTATTCAAATATATATACCCTGCCTTTCTTCTGGGCTCAAGGCACCTAAGTTATGGCGTTGCTGACCAATCAGGACTTTCAGGTGGGAACAGAAGTGTAGGTTGTACATCACTAGACTTTTCTTGGCTATGGTTAGATCTGCCATCCGGGCACCATGCCAGGCTCTCTCAATGTATTCCCGTGAGACCTCCCTTCTAAGTCCCAAATGCAGAGGTGGCATCACCTGCAGTATGGCAGGGAATACAGACAGAAAGGATTGTGGTAAGTTCTAAAGTTGCTGGCAAATTAGTCTGTGGCAGAAAATTGGGGGGGGGGAGCCTTCTGGCACAGATTTACTGTGAATTACCACATTACAATCCTTTGCTAGTGTTTAAGATGCCAGAATACTGCATTTTTATGGCTATTATAAGTATCATTAGAAGACTTTGTGAAGTGCTTTATAAAAAGATAAAGTGCTTTTTCAAAACAGGGCCAAGCAGCTGACAGTTGAGTCCAGTTTAGATGCAGTGTCAGTGTCCAACCACACACACACTACATAGGGACCCTTGAAACTTCTTTGTACATGCTCTAGCCAATCTTACCCTGACATACAACATAGCAAGGACAGCCCTGCCTTTTAAAAGAGTTACTGAATAGATTACAGCTTTACTTAAATGCACAAGACAAACTCCAGGCTTGAAATTCTTTGAAACATTGCACCATTCCAAGATAACTCTTGGGTATCAATCCCAAGACCTCTCCCTTACAAGCAGGCACCAAAGCTGATAGTATTGTGAATTTATCATGATATCTTCTACAATAGTGTAATCATATCAGAAACAGCCAAAATATCACAAAGCTTTCAAGTTCCTAAGAATTCAGACTGGATATTGTGCCCCCCCCATCCCCAAAAAGAAGAGGAGAAAAGAATGTTTCAGGGCACCTCATTAAAGCCAAATGTAACAGCCCCCCCCCCCCGCTCACCATTTTGTTTGTACTTAACATCCAGCCTGATGAAGAGTTCTGAGGGACCTGAAAGCTTGCACTCATTCTCTGATATTGTAGTTGTTCCTTTAAAAAAAACAAGGGAATCAACACTACTGTGTTTGGAATTCTCCTATAGACCACCAATCGTAATATGTCTTCTTTTTAAAACAAAGAAACCATAGGTTACCTATTCAACCTGTAGGCCCATTCATTCATCTGTCTTAAACAATTTCCCAACAGGAATTCACTGTCACAATGTATAGTGATAGTTACTAATCTCAGCTGGTTTTCAAACAGGAATTTGATAAACTGGAGGAGGAGGAAGAGAACTCTAACAGCAACTACTAGCCATGAATCTTCCATAAATATGACTGGCACCTAAGAATGCAATTTTCTCATCAGCTCCACAAAGTGAAACAGTGTTAGGTGTTATCCCGTCTGCCAGTGGGAGGTAAGTGTGCGGAGCCTCAAGTAAGAGTGGTGAAGGGTCCCACACAAAAACACAATACAACTAAAAATCTAGCCATGAAAGGGTCAAGAACTCAAAGAGCTGTAATTTTAATTTGTTCTTTGGCCTTCACTTCTGATGCACCCACCAGTCCTAGTTGACATGAAACCTCAAACTCTCTCACTCACAGGCTTGTAAGAAGAAGAGATTGGATTTATACACCGCCCTTCACTACCCAAAGGAGTTTCAAAGTGGCTTACAAACTCCTTTCCCTTCCCCTCCCCACAACAGACACCCTGTGAGGTAGGTGGGGCTGAGAGAGCTCTGACAGAAACTGCTCTTTTTCAAGAACAGCTGTGCCAGAACTCTGGCCTGCCCAAGGTCATCCAGCAGATGCAAGTGGAGGAGTGGGGAACGAAACCCGGTTCTCCCAGATTAGAGTCCGCACACTTAACCATACACCAAACTGGTAAGCCAACACTGCAGCAAAACAGGGCCTCTTCCTAGCATACCAATTGTATTACTAGATGACTAAAGAATTTTGTACTAGACATAACAACTCTTCCACCATTTCGTCCCACAGATCCTCCAAGTGCAGCTACAATTCAGATAAAAGGGGTTCTTTCTCAGTAGAAAAGCAATAGCATCAAGAATATTTGTTGAAATGCTGGGGAGATTTACCCCACCCTTCTCTTAAGTGCAATAAACAGGCAAGAGTAACCAGGAACCAATTCTTCCATTGAGAACACCAGGATTTTACAATCTTCTTCTCACACTCCAAGTTCAGTCTTGCTGTGTTCAAACAGGTGCTCAGATGTTGTCTCAGGAGAGACCACAAACACTTCAGACTGCAGGTTCTTGAAAAAGTCCTACTACTAACACCAATATTCACACTGCCCCATGCAAACACGTCGTCACACAATTCACACTGCAAACAAGACAACCTAGAGAGTTACTCAGCAGTATTAATAGCGTTACCAACCTCGAGGTGGGGCCTGGAGATCTTCCGGAATTACAACTAATATCCAGTCTTACAGGGATCAGTTCCTATGGAGAAAACAGCAGCTTCGGAAGGCAGACGCATCCCCACTGAGTTTCCTCTCCTTCCCAAATTCTACCTCCCCCAAATCTCCAGGAATTTTCCAAGCTAGAGTTGGCAACCCTAAGCATCAACGCTAGAGTAAAGTAAACCACTGGCGTGTGTATGGTTAAAATGCTTCTTTCTCACTCCAGAAAGTTTTCCAAAGGGGGGGGGGGACCGGGAACCAAAGCTGGTTGGTTCCGAGGAATCGCCCCGCATCCCTAACGCTACGTGAGAACACAGAGACCAAAGCACAAATCTACAGCGCAGAAAGACAGAACAGCCAAGCCAAACCAGCCAACCCGCCCTCCGATGGACTGCTTGTCGGGGGGTGGGGGGTAAAGCAAACAGCCTACCCGGACGAGGCAGGCGACGCTGTAAGTCAACGGGGAGACAGTGGACGTCCAATTAACTCCGCTACCCTTTCCGAGGCAGCCTACCGGCCCCGGGGGAAGCATGAAGCCCGTCGGGGGGGGGGGGGGGGGGGCAGCGGCGGCCGGAAAACCAAAAGTGCGTATGAGGAGACGAGAAGCTCCAGCCGCACAGGCGCAGCCAGCCTTCGTTGCTATTTCGTGCCCCGCGGAGCGCCTGCCACAAAATTGGCGCGCCAGAAGAATCAGAAACTGAAGAACGCGCCGGCCCCCGCCCCGAGGCAGCCTCAAGAAGGGAAGGCCCAGCACAGCTCAGCAGGACAGCGGAGGTGGCCGAGTCAAGGGAGAGGGCTCGCCGGAATCACCTCGTGCGGGGTGGGGGAGCCGCCTCACAAGTGGGGAAGAGGAGACTAAGAAGCCGGCAGAGAAGGAGGGCTCTGGGCCCCGCGTCCAGTTAGAGCCCGTCTCTCACCCATGACTGCGAGTTCCTCTCCCGCACGCGCTCTCGGTACCTCCCTCCGGCGGCGGCAGCTCCGGCGGCGGCAATATGGCGGGCAGGGAGAGCCAGGCCAATGAGCCAAGCGGCCTGCGAGGGAGGACGGGGCTAAAGAGGAAGTCGACGGCAGCCGAAGGGGGACAGAACGCCTCGGCGATCTTGAACTACCAAGGCAGCCCGCCGGCCACACCCCCTGCTTAAAGAGGTAGGCGTTCAAGGAGAGGAGGGCGGGGCTGGCGATGACGGGAGGGAGAGGAGAGGCGGGCAAGGGGATGGGGATGGACGAGATGGAGTGTGGCGTCGTTGCGGCAGAGAGTCACTGGTATGGCACCACAAACACACGAGGGATTTAAATTTGTGTCACAAACAATACATCTCCCATGTCGTTCTGCTGCCACTTTACACTGTGCACGAGAAGCAACTTGATTAACAAAGAAGATTGTGGCACTTTAAAGAAGTCGTGTGTGTGAATGTGTCTACCACACACACCTTCCATTCCAATGTATCTGAAAAAGGGTGCATACACACAAAAGCTCATACCTTCAACAAAACTTTGTTGGTCTTAAGGGTGCCACTGGACTCTAAATTTGTTCTGCTGCTTCAGACCAACAAAGCTGACCACCTCGAACTTACTCCCTTACTATTTGCCTATGTGTATATATATACTTATATTCCACATTATTACTGCCCAAAGGTGACCCAAAGCAGGGTTGTTTCCTCTCCCATTTTATCAAAACAGTGCTGCGAGTGAGTTGGGGGGGAGGGTTAATGAGGTTTATATCAAAGTTGTGCGTATTCAGCATGTAAACCTGAATGAGGTGGTAGAACGGAGCTAAAACAAAAACTGGCAAGTAGAAAAACTTACCATAAGAACATAAGAGAAGCCAATGCTGGATCAGGCCAATGGCCCATCTAGTCCAACAGTCTGTCACACAGTGGCCAAAAATACCAGGTGCCATCAGGAGGTCCATCAATGGGGCCAGGACACTAGAAGCCCTCCCACTGTTGCCCCCCCCTCCAAAGCACAAAAAATACAGAGCATCACTTGCCCCAGCCTAAGAGTTCCTATCTATACCTTGTGGCTAATAGCCACTGATGGACCTCCACTCCATATAGTTATCTAATTCCCTCTTGAAGCTGTCCATGCTTGTAGCCGCCACTACCTCCTGTAGCAGTGAATTCCATGTGTTAATCACTCTTTGGGTGAAGAAGTACTTCCTTTTATCTGTTCTAACCGGACTGCTCAACAATTTCAGTGAGTGCCCACAAGTTCTTGTATTGTGAGAAAGGGAGAAAAGTACTTCTTTCTCAACCTGCTCTATCCCATGCATAGACTTATAGGGCTCTTTTTGTAGCAAGAGCTCCTTTGCATATTAGGCAACACACCCCTACACCGTATCCCCCTCATTTTCCTCATCCCCCCAAGTTTCTGAATTACCCACAATGATGTCTATTCCCCCCCCCCAACACCAAGCATTCCATATTCCCCGATTTTACCTCAGACACTTCTAGCATTTGTGTATAAACACCTATAGTTTCCCATGCATGTTAAGCCCACAACCTTCCTCTTGCTGCCTCGAGACCTTGCCAGGCAGTCCATATCATTAGCCACAGTCTCAGTGGACAACTCTAATCCATTTCCTTGTAGAAAAGTAACAGCTACTCCTTCATCTTTGAGATGAGCCATCCCGAACCAGAGACCTTTCATCTCCTGTTGGCTTTCCCCCAATATTCAGTTTAAAAACTGCTCTGCCACCTTTTTGATTTTAAGCGCCAGCAGCCTGGATCCTTCTCGTGACAAGTGGAGACCGTCTCTTTTGTACAGCTCCCTCTTGTTCCAAAAAGCATCCCAGTGCCTAATAAACTTGAACCCATCCCCCCTACACCATCGTCTCATCCAGACTCCTGATCTGTGCCTGTCTCTCTGGCCCTGCGCGTGGAACAGGTAGTACTTCTGAGAAGGCTACCTTGGAGATCCTGGCTTTGAGTTTCCTGCCCAGAAGCCTAAATTTTTCCTCCAGGACCTCACGACTGCATTTCCCCATATCATTGGTGCGAGCATGTACCACGACCACTGGCTCCTCCCCAGCACCATCTACCAGCCTATCTAGAACACACGTAATGTCCACTACCTTCGCACCAGGCAGGCAAGTCATCATACAGTACGTGGGTTCGCCACCCAGCTGTCTACTTGCCTAGAGATCAAATCACCAACTACCAAGAGCCCCCCTCCCTTCATGCCAAGGGATGGTTCCTTGGTGCAAAAGGATACCTGTTCACCAGCTGGAGAGAAGTTCTCACTATCCCCTTCTGCAGCACTAGAGTTCCACTTGAAGGGAATGATTAACCTTAGGGAAGCATTTATTTTTAATCACAGTTTAATAAAGCGTTTTAGAGAACTTGAAAGCTTGCATGCCGCTTTGTGTTGTGTGAGCTACAAGCCCTCCTTCTGATTCCAAGTACACAAGGACTCTTAAGAGCCATTTTGGTGTAGTGGTTAAGTGCGCAGACTCTAATCTGGGAGAACCGGGTTTGATTCCCCACTCCTCCACTTGCACCTGGCTGGATGACCTTGGGCAAGCCGTAGTTCTGATAAGAGCTGTTCTTGAAAAAGAGCAGTTTCTGTCAAGAGCTCTCTTAGCCCCACCTACCTCACAAGGTGTCTGTTGTGGGGAGGGGAAGGGAAAGGAGTTTGTAAGCCGCTCTGAGACTCCCTTGGGGAGTGAAGGGCAGGGTATAAATCCAATCTCTTCTCTTCTTCTTCTAAGATTCACCAGTGAAAAAACGAGACAACCTTGCATGCTCAGAGGTCCTCTGAAAATAGTTAGCTTTATATATTTAGTTATACATTATTGTATGTGCATTTGGTGGGGTGCACACAAGACCTACAGTAGTCATATGCCTTTTTGGTTGATGGATAATGCCACAGCATGTATAACACTAATCTCTCCCTTATAATAAAAGAGTTTTGGGTGCCAAAGTTCTAAAATGCACTCCTTTAGTGTTAGGCCGAAAAAACTGCCACTCGGAAGACACTGGCTGGGTTCATTGGCTGCTTTGTGCAGTCCCGGCCAGCGTTCCAAGGTCATTTACATATGGAAGCTGATTGGACTACACTCCATTCCACACCTCATACTCACCCCTCCCCCCCGCAAGGCAGTTGGAATTTTCAGTTGGGAGAGGAGAATGATGTCAGCTGCTCCCTAGGCAGAGGCTGTGTGTGTGTGTGGGGGGGGGGTTTGTAAAACTTAAGACAGACAGGCAGATAGGGTTGCCAACTCCAGGTTGGAAACTTCCAGGATATTTTAGGGATGAAGCCTGCTGAGGGTGGGATTTGAGGAGGAGGAGGAAGAGGGGAACCTCAGACAGATACAATGCCATGCTGCCCACACTCCAGACAAGCTGTTGCCAGTCTCCAGGTGACAGCTGGAGAGATCTTAAAGCTTTGGTGCTACTTCAAAGTTCCCCAGGAGCCCAAAACAGAGTAGTGTTTTGGAAAATCTTGAGGAATTGTTTGGTGCATTTACGATGGGGCTCCTGGGGAACTATTGTTGCCAATCTTGGCCCAGCAGCCATCAAACCATTCTCTTCAACCCCCTGCTGTGCAGCTGACTTCCCCCTAGGGTTGCCAATCTCCAGGTGGGACCTGGAGATCTCCCACTGCTACAATTGATCTCCAGATGACAGAGATCAGTTCCCCTGGAGAAAATGGATGCTTTGGAGGGTAGACCCTATGACATTATACCTGCTGAGTCCTTCCGCCCCCCCCCCGCCCAATGCTGCCCTCTACAGAATCCACCCCCCAAACCTCCAGGTATTTCCCTCCTTAGAGCTGGCAACCCTACATTCCCCTCAGTGCCTGTTGGGAGTGGGTGGTGGGGGAGGGGAAGGGAGTGGGCAACCGGAGGCTTCTGCCTCCTGTCTCCGGTCCTGGAGTGGGGGAGGGTGGAAACGGACCCGGCAGCCGGAGGCTTGCACCTCCAGTCGCCGGCCCTGGAGTGAGTGGGGTTGGGGGCGGGGAAACGGACCCGGCGGCCGGATGTCGGCCCTGGAG
>NW_015164182.1:323877-343077 GCF_001447785.1 Gekko japonicus | reverse complement strand
GGAGCCGCGGTCGCCCGGGCCGAGATTGGGGGGGCAAGGCGGGCGACAGAAGGCCGATGCCTCCGTCGCCCGGCCCTCTACAGAATCCACCCCCCAAACCTCCAGGTATTTCCCTCCTTAGAGCTGGCAACCCTACATTCCCCTCAGTGCCTGTTGGTAGGCAACTAAGCTTGGTCCTGTCACCTACTTTGGCCTTTGGGAGAAAACACATTGGGGCCAGTCCTGATAGGGTTGCCAACTCCAGATGGGAAATTCCTGGAGGTTTGAGGGATGGAGCCTGAAGAGGGTGAGGTTTGAGGAGGGGTGGGACCTCAGACAGGTACACTGCCATAGACTCCACCCTCCAAACCAGTCAGTCCCACATAGGGAACCATTGTTGCCAATCTCCAGGTGAGGGCTGGAGAGCACTCAGTATTACAACTGTTCTGCAGAAGGGAGGGCAGAAGTCAGCTGAAGTCAAAGGGGCAGATAATGGTAGGTTGGTGGCTAGCTGGGAAGGAGATGGGGTTGCCAACTACATGCTGACAAATTCTTAGGGATTTGAAGGGGTGGAGCCTGGAGAGGGTGGGGTTTGCAGAGGGGTGGGACCTCAGACAAGTAGAATGCCATAGACTCCACCCTCCAAACCAGCCATTTTGTCCTGGGTAACAATTGTTGCCAATCTCCAGGTGAGGGCTACAGATTACTCACAATTACAACTGCTCTTCAGGTAGCAGAGATCAGTTCCTCTGGAGAAAACAGTGGACTCTGTCATTATACCCTGCTGAGGTCACCACAGCAAAATTGACACTGTTTGCCCAAAGCCAGAGCACTGCCCCAGAGCCTCTTTCTAGATCCCGTTGTATTGCTTTCACAACGGGCTTTACTGCTAGTAAGATATATAAAGGTAAGGGTAAAGGTTTCCCTTGCTTGAAAGCTAGTCGAATCTGACTCTAGGGGGCAGTGCTCATCTCCGTCTCCAAGCCGAAGAGCCAGCACTGTCCAAAGACTTCTCCGTGGTCTCATAGCCGGCATGACTAAATGCCGAGGTGCCGGGAACACTCCTTCCCACCAAAGCAGTGCCTATTTATCTACTGGCAGTTTCTTGCTTTCGAACTGCTAGGTATATACACAGGAGACTTAATGCTTTAAAAGTACCCCAAGCCTCCTTTTTTGTTATATGTAAATAAATGACTGACAAAAAACAGAGATTAAGATAAAACTTTTCTTATCAAAGAAAACATTTTTAACTATTTTTCCCCTGGCAAAACTAACAAATTAATCCTTTATTCCAAGGATACAGGGCCCAGTTTAATGCCACGCCCTTTAGCTCTTTGATTCATTCAGGACAAGACATTCTTCCTGAATTTTTTAGATCTATGCCTGTTATGACAAGAACAGGCATCAAAATGAGATTAAGGAGCTCTCACACATGCTGGGATTAGAGAGATGAGATAATGAATCAATCCCAAGAGGTCATTAAGTCCATAGATGGCAGCAGGCGCATCCAGCCACTTATTTTTATCTGTTTATTTTATTTACTTCATTTACAGCCTGCCTTTGGCACTGAGACTCAAGGTGAATTAAAAAAAATTAAATCCAACAGCACACAATTGAGGCTCAATTAGCATGCCAGTGTACACAGCCTTTGCACTGGAGTCAAGGAGCCTCTAACAGTACTATTTGAAACAAGATTATACCCTCCTAAATCCACTGAAGTCAGATTATTTATTTAAATATTTATACCCTGCTTTTTCTCCCCCCCCCCAAGGATCCAAAGCAACATACAACACTGTCTGTCCCTCTTGCATTTGGTTCTCATAACACCAACACTGTGAGGTTACTTTGGCCGAAGGTGTGTGTCTGGCCCAAAGTGGTCCAGAGAGCTTCTGTGGCAGCATGGGAACTGGAGTCTGGCTGTCCCAGATCCTAATCTATACTTTACACCATGCTGGCAATCAGTGGATTCAGAAAGGTGTAACTCTGCATTAGGTGGCTATTTAGGTGGCTTTCCTCCCTGAATTTGTGTCCTCTCATCGGAGCTTTCTATAAAAAGTAAATCCAGTGGGAGAACAGCACCCTAAAGAAATAGTTTCAGTTGGAAAAGCACAGTGTGTGTGTGTGTGGGGGGGAGATTCCGCGCTCCCACCCCTGCTCTCTTCAATCAGAAGGACTAGGTTCGTCCATTAAATCTACTTGCCCTTTAACACTGACCAGCTTTATTACTGTCTAATAACTCGACTGAGGCATATCATTGCGGACTGTGTTGTTGTTGTGCTACAGTAATATTTTACACCACCACCACTCAACTTCATTAACAACTAGTTGTTGAGGGATAGGAAGCCCTGCTGTCTCTGGACTTTATAACATCAGCCTGTGCCAACCGCCTGGAAGACACCTGAAGTAGATCTAGGAGCCGGTTATGGGAAGAAAGAGCTAATATGGTAGCCATCGTTGATCCAGCAACAACAATACTAGCACCTACTATGTTATTGTTAACTAATTTTAGCATTGTTTTAAATGTTTTTATTGTTTTATTGCAAATATATGCTGAGCCGGCCTTGGCTGGGACAACAGGGTAAAAAAATGAGAAATAATAAATAAATAAATTAAATCTCACCTCAGTCATGTATTCATTGACTCTAGGTTCCTAGGTATTGGCCACTGACTCTGTTATAGGCTCATTAACACAACAGAGAAAAATTTAAAGAGCTGAAACGAAACATGAACCTGCCTTATCCTGAATCAGACCCTTGATACATCAGGGTCAGTTTTTTGTCCCAAATGGTAAGTAGCATCATTAGAAAGGATGAGGAAGATAATCAAGGAGGACAGGGAATGGGAAGCCCCTCTGAATGTCTCTTGCCTTGAAAACCCTACAGGGTCAGGGGGATGGGTCACCAGAAGTCAGCTGTGACTTGACATCTCTCCTTATATATAATTGAATAGTGGGTGCCAATGTTCTAATTCTAAAATGCACTCCCTTAGTGTGTGGCTGATGGCACTGCTCCTCAGCATATATCGCCACCAATCAGAAGGCAAAGCCCGGGTCCCGCCCACACCACAACTGCTGCGACAACCTGGTCTTTTGCATATGGAAACTGATTGGACTTCAGTCCATTCCACACCTCAAACTCCCCCCCCCCCGCAAGGCAGTTGGAATTTTCAGTAGCATAACATACCTCATAGGGTAACAATGGTTACCACTCTCCAGGTGAGGGCTACAGATAACTCAAACATACAAATGCTCTTCAGGTAGCAGAGATCAGTCCCTCTGGAGAAAACAGTGGACTCTGTCATTAAACCCTGCTGAGGTCGCCACAGGAAACTGACACTGTTTGCCCAAAGCCAGAACACTCTCCCAGAGCCTCTTTCTAGATCCCGTTGTATTTATTTCCGCAACGGGTATTATTTCTAGTCAAAAAATAAGTATAATTCTCCTCTTTAAAAGTGCCTCTTCCTCCTCCCAGAACAGCATGGCCTTTGCTGGATTTTAAAGGATAGCCACCTTGGTGGCCCTAATGAAAGCGGAAAAGTAATGTATACATCTTGTAAACAAAAGAGCACACAGACCTTCTGCGTTCTAGAACATAAAGAGAGCTGCATCTTCTGGAACACCCAGGCGACCACAAGTGGGCGCTGGACCACCAAAGAGAGTCCTGCACTCCCTTAAAGATGATCTCTTGCGTTTTGCCTTGGGGCTTATTCAGATTGTTCTTTCTACTCACGTGAAAGTGTGTCCCATTGTACAAAGCCACAATAAACATGCCTCAGAAGGCTTGGGCTGTGTTAACTTCTCACAAGAAAGTTGCTTACATGGAGACCGGGCACTCCCTCTAAAGTGAAAGGTAATCTGCAGGTGAACAGCCATTACTCTCCTGTAACTTACGTGTCCCAGGGCTGAGTCCTGGGTTCAGATTCTGAGGCTCCCCTCCCCTTCACATGCTCTGGCCTCCTGTTTACTGCCTGGTGAGCAAGGAGGGACCCACAGCGGACAGAAATGAAATGGAACTGCAGGAAGGAAAACCCCCCCACAGAAACATTTTAAGGTGTCCTTTTATTAAAATGTGCGTCACTGTTCTGTGTGGCTTGCTTTGCTGTTGTCTGGCTGTCAGCGTGTTTCCTGGGACAGCTGCCGTGGCTTCAGCACTTGAGCCTGACCTGGGGAAGACTTCAGGTTGTTCGTGGCCTTTGGCTCCCACCCATGGCAATGTAGACGTCAATGGGAACGTTGGGCAGGGTCAGGCAGTGGCACCCTGGACATCTTCGCAGCTGCCTGCCCAAAAAGAGAAAGGGGACAGAGAAAGAGATTATCCACTTGGCTGGCCCAATATACACATATGACAGGAGGAATTATGAGCATGACCCAGAACAGGAGATCTTAAGGAATTCATGTTCTCTTCCTCACAGAGAAGTAGCCCAAATAACCCAAGCTTCTAAGAACTTGGAAGTTGTGGGGTAGGCCACAGTTAGTACTTGAATGGAACAACCGCCAAGGAAGACGGGGGCTGCTACATGGAGAAAGGCAATGGCAAACCACCTCTGTTTGTCTCTTGCCTGGAATGCCCCATGAGTTGCAGTTATTATGACACAATGACGTTGTTGTTCTTGTACATTTGAGTTTCTGAGTTTTATCATTACAGACCACGAGTTCAACATACAAAGGCTGCACCCTGACCTGGATAGCCCAGGCAAGCCCAATCCTGTCAGATCTCGGAAGCTAAGCAGGGCCGACCCTTGACAAGTGTTTGGATGGGAGACCTCCAGAGAATACCAGGGCCAGGAAGCCAGAAGCAGGCTATCAAGCCACTTCTCTGAATGTCCTCTGTGCCCCAGTAGGGGTCGCCATGACTTCCAGGCACACAGACACACACACAAATGCAATAAAATAAAATACAAAGACCACTAGTCCATAAAATCCGCTAGGTAAAGTGTTATGCAATTCACATTCTTTCAAAAGGGATTTGGTTACACAGTGGGTTGTGCCCAAAATAAATCAGTTTATTTATTCAACCGAGAAACTAAAATGTGGGATTCGCTATAAAGGGAAGCAGTGAGGGCCACAAGGACAGATGGCTTTAGAAGGGACTTAGTCCTGGAGAAGAAGAGGTCTATCAATAGCTTACTAGCCTTGGTCACTCCATAGTCAGAGGCAGTAGTCCTCTAAATCCCAGTGGAACACCAGGAGGCAATATCAGGGGAATGGCCTTGGCCTCTGTGTCCTGTTCATGAACCACCAAGGCAACTGATTGGCCACTGTGTGAAACGGGTTGCTGGACTACATGGACCACTTGTCTGATCCAGCAGATATCCGGGAGCTTCTGGATGTTCCACTCAAAAGGTCAAAAAGGTCTCCACATAGATCTGCTTTAAAAATGATATACCTAGCAGGACTTTCACACACAGCACCCTAAGGGCTGCCCAAAGGACTTATCACTGGCTAACCCAGTCTTGTCATGCTAAGCAAGGTCAGCCCTGGTTATTACTTGGATCATGGGAAACCACCAAGGAATTCCAGGGTTGCTATGCAGAGGAAGCAATGGCAAACCACTTCTGACCTTCTCTTGCCTTGAAAATCCTACAGGGTCACCATAAATTAGCTGTGACTTGACAGCAGAAAAAAAGCTCATGTGATGGAGCCCCTGCACTAAACCTTCAATGGACAATGCCCAAAAATGTTTTTTAAAAAGATATGCAGATTCTAGAAATGTAAATTTAAAAGTTGAAGTATTTATTATAGGTATACTTGCTTTTGCCCTAACCTGGATGACCCAGGCTAGCCTGATCTTGTTAGAACTCAGAAGCTAAGCAGGGACCATCATCGAAGTCCAGGGTTGCTATGCAGAGGAAGGCAATGACAAACCACTTCTGAACATCTCTTGCCTTGAAAACCTCACTGGGGTCATCACAAGTCAGCTGCAACTTGATGGCACTCACCTCCACCACCTTGAATAAACCTTTGTTGGTCTTAAAGGTGCCACTGGACTCTAAATTTGTTCTTCCTCCACCACCACATTTGCTTTCGGTGTGTATTACAAGCACCATTTTGGTAAAATATGTAAAACAAAAGTGTCCTTCCCCACAGTCATTTCCTTAACTGTCTCTGCACCTTGAAAATTATCTTATTCTAACATTGGACCATTCATTCCTCCATGCCCCAAGTTCCAGCTTCATTCAGGCTAAGCCTTCCTTTGCTGATTTACTGCCGAATTTGTTCCAAGACTGCAGGGCTTGGTGATTGACCAGAGGTAACATGTCATCTGTATGTTAAGGTCTATGGGAGGATTCAGTGAGTGGGATGCGTGAAGGGAATGGCAGGCAAGGGTTTTTTTGGGGGGTGGAACTAAAGGGCTTCTTAGAGATGCTTAACAGAAAGGGACATGATAGAAGTGAGTAGCTGCCAGGAATTCAAGTGTGAGCCATGCATAGATTTATGCCAGTGCACTAGAACAATCATGCAGGGTGTGCCTGTATATTTATTATTTATAGTGAGACTATGTGTGTGCCACTTCCTAATTTTCAGTTATGCACATAGACATTCCTATACTGGCTCTTCGTTGATCTCTGCCTCTGAACATTGACATTGTTTGGCTCTCTAATGGTAAAAGGTTGTTAACCTCCCATGAGAACCACCATTCTGTGCACAGAATGGAATGGCAAGTGTTTAGACTGACCCTGGCATTATTATTCCACCTCTACCCGGTCCTTACCTCGTTGCAGTGCGCTCAGGGGCAACCGGCTCCTGGGTATCAGGGGCAGTCGCCAGGCTGGGAGAATCTCCTGCCTCTATGGGAAATCTCCGAGCTTGTGGGGTCTCTTGGGAGCTCATGTCCAAGCCCCAGACCTGTCTGATTAAGAGAAGAAGGATGAGTGGAATAAGCCCCCCCCCCCAGTCCACTGTCAAGTTCCACATCAGACTCAGGTACCTGCCCTAATAAAAGACCTTCTAGTGGAGTGCACACTGCTGGCAGGGATGGGCAACCATGCAATAAGGTCTGCAGGGTAGGAAATGCAGAAATTCTCCCAGGGGGCAGATAGGGCACCAAGGAAGTTCAGGGTCACACAGAGGCAGGCAATGGCAAAACCACCTCTGAACATCTCTCAACAACCCTACAGGGTCGCCATAAGTCAGCTGCAACTTAACAGCAATTTCTACCACCGCCAGAAGTCAGTGGACACCCAATCCAGCCTCCCCCCCCCACCCACCCCAATCTCTATTGGAATAGCAGAGGCTCATGTTAACAAAGAAAGAGCCCTTCTGCTCTGGGTCCGGAAGCTTTCCTTTCTCATCTCAGTAAGGCTGCCCCCTTCTTTCCTGTTTTAAAAAACCAGGATGTGTGTCTTTGAACAGCAACTTTACAAGCAGAACCAAGGCAGGAGAATTTTCCTGGTACTAGGAAAAGCTTCAGCACCTAGATTCTCAGAGAACCAGAAGGAGACACAAAGCCAGCAAAAAAACCCGCCCCACAGATATGTGGGGTGCCCTCCTCAGAGCTGAAAAATGTTCTCAGAGGCACATGCTTATTTGAGAACAAGGGCCAGGCATTCCAAAGAGGTTCAAGGCATGGGGCAGGCCTGATTCAAGCCAAACCCCCCTGTGAGATGCAGTGGGCACAACTTAGCCTCCAGACGCTTGCTGTCCTTTGCCGTACCTATCAAAGGCGGTGGAGTGCTCCCTAGAGTCCACTGGGCAGCTTGAAAGAGCCTATTGCAAAGGACAGGCTCCGACGGAGCCCAGAGAGAGGCAGCGACACTGCTGCATTGTGACCCAGATAGCAGTGCTTGCATCACAATGCATATGGGCCATCACTTCTCTGAACTCCTGGCCTCTAACACTAGGGAGCCCCCACTGGAGACCTTTGTTGGCCCTGTGAAAACCAACTTGGGAGTGATTCTCCCTCTTCCCAAGCTGCCTCCCTGTCTCTTATACGCTCCTGTATTAGATGAAGAGACCTCATATGTGTTCCAGAGACCCCAGAAAGGCATTCAAATGGGGTGGGGAGCAAACAGAAGGGAATTCAGGTCCAAGTTTATGAACCAACAAGCCCTGCTTTGTTTGGTCTCCTCTGTCTTCAGCCATGGAAAGAACTCCTTTCCCTATACCACCACCGGTATCTTTTATCCAGGGGTCGTTTCGTAGAAAAAGAGCTAGGGAAACTCATTAGCATAACTCATTAGCATATGCCACATCCCCTGACATCACCGGAAGTGTGTCATAAGGCCACACCCCCTGACATCAGCGGAAGTGTGTCATAAGGCCACACACCCCGCCCCCAACGGTCCCGGCCGCCGCCGGCCTTGCAGTCCTGGCTGAATGAGGGCCGGAAGCAGGGGGCGGGGCTTCGTCATGTGCCCTGCCCCCCGTACCTCACCCGGGGGAACTGTGATCCCCCCCGATCCCCCCCCCCCGAAATGACCTCTGCTTTTATCACCTTCAGGTAAGAGCTTGCTTCCTCCTAAGGAGTGGGCAGACATCAGCTGAAATATTAACAAGGAATCTCTGGCGGTAACAGATACTGAATTTCTAGCTATATGGCCCCTCAAGTAGCCTCCTCCTCCTCAACCACTTTCTCTTAAGTAACTGCTCTTCCTCAATCACAGAAGTGAGATGAGAAAGTCTGGTCTTGTTTTTGCTTTTGTTGAAGTTTGTGTACATATGTTCTTATGAAGAAGACCAAGAGACTGAATTCCAGGGATCTGTTCTTCTGACAGTTCTACTTTCCACAAGCCCAAAGAAGTCCTCTTGTAGGAACAGAAGGCTGCTTGGACCAGAGGAAAGCACCATTGTTAGCAGAATGGATCCATGGAATTCATCTCAGTGCCTCCAAGAATGCCAGGCAGATATTACAGATGCAAACAGTATAGGAGTGCTTAGAAAGAGATATAATGTGCTGTAAATCATGGGTGATGAACATGACAAAAACTATTTATCAGAATGGCTACTGATGAAAATTAAGGGAGAACTGGTCTTCTAGACTGGAAATTTAGAGGCCAGACATGGAGACGTCTGGCAAAAATAACTTTAAAATGTTTGTTTTCTTTCTCACTTTAAGATATCATGGCTGCGTGGCCAGTGTCCAAGACAGCTACTTCAGATTTACCAAGCATCAATAGCAGCCCAGTGTTCACTGTAGAATTAACAGCCATAAGACACCATGTAACAAACAGTTTTCTAAAGGAACTGGATGCTAAATATATAGAAGCAAGCCTTAGACTAGCTGTGGTATTAAAAGCACATCTTCTGTCTACTAGTACCCAGAAGTCAACTTTTATAAGAGATTGCTGATTTTTACTCGAGGCATCCGTCTAGAGCATCAGCCTGCTGAGGAAGGGGCCTAGCAGACTCAACCCCCCCCCCAGTAGTTCTTGTGCTTTTCTTGGCAAAGCAAGACCTCTTAGCTCTGATACCTTTTGTCTGGTCCCACATAAATCAGATCAACAGACCAGCTGTTCTTCCAACCAGCACCCCAGCTTTATATATCCTACTTTTCCTCCAAAGAGTTCAAAGCATTTTAGCATCAGAGGTAGGTTAAGCTTGAAAGATGGCAACTTGCAAGCTTCATCGCTAAGTTGGGATATGAACCCATGTTTCCCCCATGTCTTACTCTGGTCATACTGTCCTTGCTAGCCCTCTCTGGACTAACCGTTCCAACCTTGGTTTCCCACCCAATGTACCACAGCCTGGTTCCCCAGTTTATCCCACAGTCACAAATTCCATGGGAATCACCTCACTTGATAAGGAAGGGGGTTGAGGAAATCAGAATACTTACTCTTAAGTCTCGCCCGATGTAACTAGACCCAAACCCTGCCACACACTCTCAAGCCAGCAAACTTCCATGGTGGAGGAAAAAAACAGAAATTTAACCGTCCATGTTCAGTGCTACTAACTAGCTGGTCTACCTACACTATACTACACACTACAATGATCTCTTACCCCAAGGCCACACAGCTGTAGGCCTCTTGGCAGGTTAACCCATCACCCCCCTGGAGGGCACTGTTGAGAGGCAAACACAGGGCCAGATTTTTGTCCTTTGGAGTAATATGAATGGCCTCTTCCCATTGGTGCAACCCCACTACCTCTACCCCGTGGCCTTCGGGTAACACAAGGTTGCATCACAATGAAAGCTCAAAGTTTTAAGATGTCCAACCTGAGTTTCACCCCTCATCAAAGGACCTTGTCTAGGCAGGAAAAATGATCTAGCATCCCGGGCTGCTATCCATGCAGACCCTGGTCTGGAAGGAGAAGGACAGCAATGTGTATACTTTGTGATGACATGATGCCCTGAGAGGATGACCGATGAGCACGTTAAAGGCACGATGGAGGAGTTCCTTCTCTCCCATGGTTACCAAGTGGGCAAAACCATTGGAGAAGGGACATATTCAAAGGTCAAAGAAGCTTTTTCGAAGAAACACCAGCGAAAAGTGGCCGTGAAAATTATAGACAAAGTGGGAGGACCAGAAGGTAAGCTGAAAGAGAAGGGCTGCGGGTAAGCTCAGTAGGCAGGTCATCTTTGATAAATGCAGACAGTGTTCTTGAAAAGAAACCCTTTCCGGAAAGAGGGTGGATTGCACCTGCATATACATGCCTGACTAGATTTGACTGTTTTTTCCATCCAATAAGTTGCTTCCAGGTTGCTGAGAAATTTCTTTTGCAGGGCTTGTTGATTCTACAGCCTTCTCACATAATCTTTTAGTCACACATTCCTCTCTCATACACAGATAATTTTTTGCCAATGACAATTGGTACTTGGTCCACTGCTTTTTTAACTTGTTCATTAATGGTTTGGAGATGGGAGTAAGCAGTGAAGTGGCTAAATTTGCGGATGATACGAAGTTGTTCAGGGTGGTGAAAACCAGTGAGGATCGTGAGGCACTCCAAAGGGATCTGTCAAGGAAGAGCGAGTGGGCGTCAACATGGCAAATGGGGTTCAATGTGGCCAAGTGCAAGGTGATGCACATTGGAGCCAGAAATCCTAAATATAAATACACATTGATGGGGTCTGAACTGGCAGAGACTGATCAAGAGAG
Organism: Gekko japonicus; assembly: GCF_001447785.1. Taxonomy (NCBI): domain Eukaryota; kingdom Metazoa; phylum Chordata; class Lepidosauria; order Squamata; family Gekkonidae; genus Gekko; species Gekko japonicus. The sequence goes on along the minus strand of NW_015164182.1, from coordinate 332,070 downwards.
AGATCTTGGAGCTGTAGTAGATAACTCACTGAAAATGTCAAGACAGTGTGTGACTGCAATAAAGAAGGCCCTATGCTGGGGATTATTAGGAAGGGTATTGAAAACAGATCAGCCAATATCATAATGCCCCTATATAAATCAATGGTGCGACCTCATTTGGAATACTGTGTGCAGTTCTGGTCACCACACCTTAAAAAGGATATTATAGCTTTGGAAAAAGTGCAGAAAAGGGCAACTCGAATGATAAAAGGGTTGGAATACTTTCCCTATGAGGAAAGGTTAAAGCGCTTAGGGCTCTTTAGCTTGGAGAAACGACGACTGAGGGGTGACATGATTGAGGTTTATAAGATTATGCATGGGAAAGAGCAGGTAGAGAAAGAGGTACTTTTCTCCCTTTCTCACAATACAAGAATTCGTGGGCACTCCATGAAATTGCTGAGCGGTCGGGTTAGAACGGATAAAAGGAAGTACTTCTTCACCCAAAGAGTGATTAACACATGGAATTCACTGCCACAGGAAATGGTGGCGGCTACAAGCATGGGCGGCTTCGAAAGGAAATTAGATAAGCATATGGAGCAGACGTCCATCAGTGACTATTAGCCACAAGGTATAGATAGGGGCTCTGGGGCAAGTGATGCTCTGTCTTCTTGGTGCTTGGGGGGGAGTCAACAGTGGGAGGGCTTCTAATGTCCTAGCCCCACCGGTGGACCTCCTGATGGCACTCGTATTTCTGGCCACTGTGTAATACAGAGTGTTGGGCTGGATGGGCCTTTGGCCTGATCCAACATTGGCGTCTCTTATGTTCTTATGTAATTGGCTGCTGCTATATTTAAGGAATCCTAGAACAATTGGATGTACTCCTCTCTTAAACACAGATAATTTTTTGCCAATGACAATTGGCTGCCGCTATATTTAAGGAATCCTAGAACAATTGGCATGGGGGCTTTCTTAGCATTAGCATTTAAATGACCAAAGCATATGAAGGGGGGGGAGAAAAGTCGCAACTGCATAGGAATCATTGATAGAATTTTCTGTGGTAAAGACTTGCCGGCAGCACTTGCCTGCATGGTGGAGGTTAATATACACACTTGCAAATTAAAAACTCATTACAGGACAGCTATGCCAAGCATTGCTAGCACCAGCTTCTGCCAAGGCTGACCCAGAATTCATGGATATTTGAAGGGCACTCTTAGCTTTTGTACCTGACGAGGCTTGGCTCCTAATAGAATTTCTCCACTCTTTGGATCAGAGCTATACCTCTCCAATTTTAGCAGTTCAAAGACATATTACTGGGCCCATAGTTCAGATTTAAACTGCCCAGATGCCATGCTTTTATTTAAATATATATTCTTTTTTATATAATATAAACTCTCCTTAAAAGGAGAGAATTTTCAAACAGCACTGGCTTTGCTGATTCTGGAGAGAGTTGCTTTGGAACTTGCAATTAAGAATGGGTAACATCTTGTGATGTATGAACCAATGTCTTACAGTATTTAGTTAGCCTATAAATCTTTAGTTTTATTATTTTATCCTCACAGTAAATGTTCCTGTGTAAAATATTACTTGTACCTTAATGAAAATATATTCTAAATATTAATTCTAGTCATTTGTCTCCACAGTCTGCAATTTTAATCTATTGCCTAACTTTGCAGACCACCTGCTACTTTACTTAGCTTTTGTGGAATTCCTAGTTAATCCAAGGAAGGCCAGGAGTTTATCCGTTGGCTTCTGGCTGGAGGGAGGGAACGAAAGATTGGTGGCAGCCTATTAGTTTTAGGTGTGTGCAGGTGTACCTCAATATTTTGCCATTTGTGTTTACTGCCCTCTTGGTGAAAGGTATTTAGCCTGGGCTGGTTTGGATGATGTTTGGTTTTTTTTAATATAAACTCTCCTAAAAAGGAGAGAATTTTATTGCTTTTCATATTAGAAAGGGGGGAGGGTATATAGAGGGATAAAGAAAAGGTCGAGTGATACTTTCATTAGTATGTTAATCTGTTAGTAATAATCAAAAAAAATTCTTCTTTGGCTTCATTGTGTTGTCAATCGTCTTTCATCTCCTCAGTTATAAAAAATTGTTAAAAGATTAGTAGTGTCCCACTTTTTTGCTGTTAATAAAAACTTTTCAAACGCCTTGCGAGCTGATTCTTCTATTCTCAGGTTGGTTTCTCCTCCGAAAAGACAGGAAGGGTCCTCCTCCTCATTATCTTCTCCAGCTTTTTAGCTTCTCTTCCGGGTTTTTGCTTGCCGCTCACAGCCTGCAACTGCCGCTTTTCAACACGCCTTTCCGATAAAGTCCCAAGCTCTTAGAACGATTTTTTCTCTTTTTATGTCTTTCGACTTTAAATTAAACGCTGTCGTTCTTGTAGCCGGATCCCTTATCCACACCTCCGCTTTAAAGGCATTTTCCTCGTTACTCGCAGCTCAAAGCTTATAACAGATTTCCCAGAGGAAGCTATCGTTCAGACCGGGAGCTCCTCCCTTCTTGTTGCGCAGTTCTTTTTCCAGCTCCGACATCTTATTTATTTTGTTTACATTAAGCAAATTTCGCAAAGCACAATTAAAAGATAGATCATCATAACTTCTTTTCCAACAATCTCTCACCGAATGACACCACCCTTTTCAGCTTTCATTCTCCCCCCCCTTTCTTCTTTAAGGTCTCTTTTTAAACGGGAGTACAGGAATCCCTCCTCCTCTTTCGCTGGGGGGGGTCTTCCCCTCGAACGCGGCGAGGTTCATTAGGGCATGAGGGGAGCCTCAATTTCCGACCTTCCGGTCGAGAAAGAGGCTTTTCCCCTCGCGCGCCCCGAGTCGGAGCCCCTTCTGGGGCTTGTCCGGGTCTCCGCTTGCGCGGATCCCCCCCTCGGCCGCGGGCAGGCGAAGACGCCCTCGGGAGCGCCCCGAGGTTGCATCCACCATTCGTGGAGACCAAACCGGAAGCCTAAATATATATTCTTTTATGGCACATGACAAGCTTAAGAGATTGAAAGGTGGACTCATCAATGACTTTGTAATTATTTGACAGCTTCCTGCATATATTCCTCCTCTTGAAGACAGCATCTATTCAGATTATACTACGGAGGTTGGTTAGATTCACCATATTGAACTTAAAGCTGCAATCATAACACTTGCCTTGGAGTACACTCCACTGAATAAAATGGGACTTGGATGTAGACTTGTTTAGGATTGCTCCCCGAGTCTCAGCTTCAGTGCTTCTAGGTTCAAACAGCCAGTGTTTCTGCCTGCCAGATTGCTCCTCATCAGGAAGGTCTGGAGTCACTTCAGATCTCCTGAGTACCTAGAATCTTCTGTTGAAGTCTAGCCAACAATCTTTGCTGATGGTTCCCCTCTTGCCATCAAAGTAGGTCTATGACAGCAAGGTTCTCATGGCATCACAAGAGGCAAGGAAAGAAAACACTCTACGGAGCTTTCATGAAGGGTGTATAAACCTTCCTCTCTACACTGCTCTTTAAATAGAGGGTGCTAGAGGGGAAGGGAAGAATGATGAAATCTTCATTGGAATATTGAAAGCAAGTTTTGCATGTAGCTTTAAGCTTAGTTATTGGAACTTATTTGTTCCTATTGGAGGTGTACTTGACTCATGGTGTTAGCCCCCTTAAGCCCAGGAAAGGCTTATACATCCCTCTCTATATAATAATCAGGTCACTGAGCTTTTGCTTATCTTTGCCACTGCCATCTTCTCCCTCCACCCCTCTCTCCATCATTTGCACCTGCTACTGCAACTCCCATTTTTTCTGGAGTCTGCAAAGCCATACACATATGCAATGCCATTACAAAACAACATGGCAGCCCCTACGAGAGGCAGGGCCATAAGATAGGCACCTGTGCATCAGGTGTATGAAGGCCCCACCCAATGTTATATCAAAGGGTGGACTTCTCCAGCACTGCATTACTACATAGCACTTCTAACCCTTTCATATTCCATTCTGAATGACTGGGAAGTCCAAGGTTGCTATACAGAGTCAGGCAATGGCAAACCACCTCTTTTTCTCTTGCCCTGAAAACCCTATGGGGTCAGACAGCACTTTCCACCACCAAAACCATGAACACAAAAGTAGAAACCATGCAGCTCCTCTTGGAACAGACAGCTTTGTAGTAAAGTGAGTCACAACTTAGCAGGTAACTGAATGTGTCTATTCACAAGTCATGAAATTTCCCAAGATGCCACGGTTAGAGCATCTCCCAAGAATCATGATTGCTCCAGAAATACAAGGTGGGACTAGGTCATCCTGCAGCCACCTGACCATCCACTGATGCACCTTGGTCAACTGTTCAGTTTGGTGTAGTGGTTAAGTGCGTGGGCTCTAATCTGGGAGAACCGGGTTTGATTCCCCACTCCTCCACTTGAACTTGGCTGGATGGCCTTGGGCAAGCTGTAGCTTTGATAACAGTTGTTCTTGAAAAAGAGCAGGTTCTGTCAGAGCTCTCTCAGCCCCACCTACCTCACAGGGTGTCTGTTGTGGGGAGGGGAAGTGAAAGGGGTTTGTAAGCCGCTCTGAGACACCTTTGGGTAGTGAAGGGCGGGATCTAAATCCAATCTCTTCTCTTCGTCTTAATTTTTTTTTGTAATAATAAAATTGTTCCTTTGCCATTTTCCTTCCCAGAGTTTATTGAGAGGTTCCTTCCCAGGGAGCTCCAGATTGTCAAGCGCTTGGATCACAAGAACATCATCCGTGTGTATGAGATGCTGGAGTCAACTGAAGGAAAAATCTACCTGGTGATGGAGCTGGCAGAAGATGGTGACGTCTTCGACTGTGTCCTGCAAGGTGGGCCCTTGCCTGAGAGCCGAGCAAAAGCCCTCTTCTGTCAGCTAGTAGAGGCAATCCGCTACTGCCACAGCTGTGGTGTGGCGCACCGTGACCTGAAGTGTGAGAATGCCCTCTTACAGGGCTTCAACCTGAAACTGACTGACTTTGGATTTGCCAAGCTGCTCCCCAAGAACCGCAAGGAGCTGAGCCAGACATTTTGTGGCAGCACTGCCTATGCCGCCCCCGAGGTGTTACAGGGTGTGCCCCATGATAGCAGAAAAGGCGACATTTGGAGCATGGGGGTGGTTCTCTATGTCATGCTCTGTGCCAACCTGCCTTTTGATGACACGGACATACCCAAGATGCTTTGCCACCAGCAGAAGGGGGTTTCCATCCCTGGCCACTTGGGGATTTCCGAGGAATGCCAGGACCTTCTCAAAAGCCTGCTGGAACCAGACATGATCTTGAGACCTTCCATCGAAGAAGTAACTTGGCACCCATGGTTAGCAAACCCCTGAGAAGAGGACCATGTCCACAACTCTCCCCAAATAAAAGGGGACAGGCCATTTCCAAAACGCTCACATATATTTTAACGTTATGCTCAGTTTTGTAGTCTATCCTTACCCCTTCATTCATGTCTGGGAAAGGGGGCAGGGAGAGGGGGGGAAAACATAGATTGACAAATAATCTCACCATTTCCCCTCAAAGCAGGGATTAGACTCACTTGCTGTAATAGCACCGGCCTACAGAGAGGCCCAGGTGGCTGGAAACTGAACCTAGGGCCACCAAATGGAGAGCAGAGAGTATTCCTCTGCAACCTTGCTAAACTGCCAAAGGCACACACAACCAAACCCTCTTTCCAAGGCTGCATCTAAAGAACAACAACACAAAATTAAACGGGAGAGTACAGTGAACAACAAGGGTGTGACTTGTTGTCCCTCCACGACTTTCCTTTACAGGCATCTTTGCAGGGAGGATTACACGGCAGGTCTTGCTGCTGGAACAGAAAATATTCTCTTACTTTCAATCACTTGCCCCTAAGAAGATTCCCTTCTACCATCAGGCAAACTGATAATGGTCCATTCCAAGTAGTAATGGCTCTCCCATTCCCTCAGCCCTGCACCTAAAAATGCCACAGATCCAATCCAGACCAGTAGGCACGCACAGCATTAGACCTACCAAACTCCAGCCCTGCCTGCTGACTTAGCACACATCCTATCAGCCTCTGCAGCTCACTCTGAGGAAAGGGATGTGCAAAACTGGCGGTGCAGAAAGCAACCCAAAAGTTTATGTCCTCAGCCCTGTGGGTGCAGTGTCTCCCAGAGAGGCAGAACACACCTTCCAGGGATGGGAGTGGTCTGCAGGTGCCAGAACTCCCAGATCCTCTGCAGCTGAGACCCAAACAACAGCAGAGGATCACTCACTCCTGGCAATGTTCCCTCTTGCTCACTGAGACCCAAAGTGGGAATTCTGCGAGGAGCTGCTGGAGGAAGACGATATTTCCCAAGAAATGCCTCAAGCAGCCTGGTGGGCCCAACACCACCCAATCTTCTTCCTCCTTTCGTCCCAACCCCACAAGAGCCTTGTCTGGACAGAAAAACGCCTTCCCTTCCAATCCCTATCCCCAGCCTGACTCCTCTGTCCTTCCCATAGCTGTGCACACACAAGATCTCCAAGAGGATGAGGACACATAGCATGCATTCCAGAACATCAGACTACCCCCACACACACACACATTTGCACAACAGATTCTGGTGGGGAGAAGAAGAAAAAAAGAGACTCATTTGTCTAGTCTATTTCTGTAGAACTCCTTTAATTGCTCTTAACGGCCAGTCTGTAAAAGGTTCAGGAGAAAGTCATTATTACAAAACTAATAGTTGTTCGAGTCACTTGTTTGCCCCAGCTAGAAAACGGCCCAGGGAGATGTGGTATAATTTAAAAATAAGAGAACATTGCACAACCAAGAGAAAAGGGATGGGGAGGGAAGACCCTAAAGGAGAATTATGAAGGAATTGAAGCCCCAGCACTTTCTTTCAGTCCCAAGCGGGCATCAGGTCCTTCCATGGGAGTAGTCTTCCTGAACTCAGTTTAGCTTTAGGCTGCCAAACCGTGCTCCACCATCTCTTAAAAGCAGGCTGCGCTAGGGCCCAAGCATTTCTGTCCAGATCTGTAGCTCTGCTAGGCAGACAACACATGACACGATCCTAGCTGTAAGGCTTGATACAGTCTGTTCTTTGTGTACTTGCAGCCTGAATGCCAAGACATTCTGTAGCCCTGCAACTGTAGCAGGTTCAAAGGGCCCGGTCTTCAAGGGGATGAAAAAACAGAGCACAGTAGGCTTTGTAATCTGTTCCTCCTGCCCCAATAAACTGTGAAGTTTGATGGGCCCCAAAGACACAGCCAAAGAGCAGCTTCCTTGGCAACATTTTGTAGATGCTGCTTGCGAGCTGCAGACATCAATCCCTCTTTAAGTGCTGTTCCAGCTCTGCAAAAGTGGGGGGGGAAGGGATGCACCCACAACATGTCTCACATTCCCCATCCAAACTGCTGCTATGAAACAGCACTGAGTAAGTGTCTGGTTTCTGCAAAAACCCTACTCTGTTCACTGTGGCCAAGTGTGCTTCAAAAGCAGGGCAGTCCCTCTTCCCTTAACCTGCTTTTAACTCTTGACTGCTGCATTCAGTTTTTCCCAAATGGGTTTGTTTCCATGGACTATTTCAAAACAAGAGCCTATGAATGAGCCTCCACCTGACCAGAAGCCTCTCACTGCCTTTAGCAGCTGCTGGTTCCAAAAGCTGCTACAGCCACCCATGAAGAACCTCCTCACAGACCTCCCCCACCCACCTGTGCTGCCACCCACTCACTTGACTCCACCAGCAGAGCCTGGCCAATTTTCAAAGCAAGAACGAGAGCCACAGTAGCTTTCTTCTTATGACAGCAGAGAGGAGGAGGGCGTCAGACATTGCTGGAGGGAGGGTGAGCAACTGAGTCAATGAGCAGCCAAATGCCAAGGACGGGTGCAGCAGCTGTTGGACCTGAGAGCAGTAGCAGTCACCCAGAGGCTTCTGATTATGTGAAGGCTTGGTCAAAGCCTGTAGAGCATGAACCCATTGTGAGTTATGAAAACCAGGCCATCTTATAACACAGTGGAAGGGTGGGGGGTGGAGGATGTGCATTTTCTTCTGCTGCTACATGGAACTGGGAGATGATGTGCTCTTTCATGCGGCTCCCATTTTACTGGAGCTGGCACAGGATCATACCCCAAGGAGATAAACCTCCAGTTTGGACCCATATTAAAATAGTGTCTGAACAATACTGTGAGTTCTTCCACAGCTCTTTGACTTAGCTGCAACAGGCAGGAGGAGGAGGAGGAGGGATGCACTCTTCTTCCCCATACCATTTTCTCCCCTCAAAAAAGAGAAGATAC
>NW_015164182.1:317143-323839 GCF_001447785.1 Gekko japonicus | reverse complement strand
ATAGGTTCCCTGAAGGGGTGGAGGACAGGCGATGCTCAGCATGGCGAAGAAGGGCTTCCAGAGGGGCCTCAGATGGACGCCGGTGGACGGATCCATGGATGCTACCAAATGGCATCAGCACAACGGAAAGAAGAAAAGCAAGAGGTTTTGGCAAACACAAGCCCTTCAGAGCAGACCATGCCACTGATGCAAGTCTAGCAGGGCAACCAGCCAAGAGGAACTGAGCTAATGACGTAAGCAAGAGGGCTCTCCAAAGATGGAAGGCACCACCCAAGGGGGAGGCCTCCTGTCAAACTCCCAGTCACTGCACGGCGGCTTCCGTAGGAGATGGTTCCTGATTCTGTGCAATTTTTTCCCCAAGGTTTAAAAAGTGCTTCAAGTCCTGCAAGGGAGAAGAAAGAACGGGCCAGAAACATGGGAGGGAAACTGAGGTAGGGAGGTGTTCCAGTTCCTGGGGGGAAAACTGAGCTGCTATGTGGGGAAGCACATGGGGGGTGAAAAGTCTGCCTGTGGCCATGCTACAGGTTCTCCTCCCTTATGACTGGTTTGTGGGTCACAATGGGAAAAAGGGATTTACCCACAAGTCCTCCCCAAGAAAACCCATTGCTGCATTTCAGTAAAGTCACACAAAGGGGAATGCAGCCAGCAAAATGCCAGCCTATAGAGTGAGTGATCAAGAACAATCCTTTCTCCTATAGGTGCAATAAAACTCAGGGACACTCTCCCCCACCCTATCGTCCAGCTATTCCCCCCCCCAAACCCACCATCACTTGACATCCACCTCAAGCCGAAAAAAGAAAAACTAAAAATCCACACTGGGGCAGTTCCAAGAGTAGACTGAGTCCAGAGGATCCACTGGAAAGATGTGCCTAGTGCCACTTTCTATACATGCACACACCCCAGAACAATGTTCTTCAGCACCCCCTCATGCGATACCAGCCACCATCAGAATCCAAGTGTGCTGTGGTCCAAGATCCCCCAACAGGGTTTTTTTAGCAGAGATGAGATGCATCCAGCCTGGAACACATTTACACAGGAAGAGAGACCAGTTGCTTTGTGATTTAATTCACATTGGATGGTGCAGAGGAGGGGGTGGGGCAGGGGACGAGCCCAGGATGCACGGCACAGGGAGCAACGGCTACTACTCCCAGTTTTCCCATTCTTCATCATCCAGCTATAGATGGGAGAGAGAAAGCACAGGAGTATGGTGTTAGATAGGATGCCCAAGAAGGACAAAACTGCCTCAGCATTGACAGCTGCTTCATAAAATGCTGAAGTAGATTATAAACAGCCAAAAAAATGGTAATATGTCAGTTAAAAGTCAAATGATCAAATGCCACTGATACATGTTTAATTACATCAACCTGAATACAAGTGACTCTCTTGAAAATATTCAAAACAAAAACCACATTACAGAAGGGCACTGTCAGGTGGATAGTGGTGTTAGTATATTGGGCAAAACAAAAACTCAAGTCCAATGGTACTTTAAAGACCAACAAAGTTTTCTTATATAACTTTTGTGATTCAGACTTCATTTTGCCAGATCTGACCCTGAAAGCTTATACTCTGGAGAACTGTTTTGGTCTTTAAGGTGCTCCTAGACTCAAATATAGACGGAAGACAACAGCCTTCTAATTAAAAGAGTTTTAAAATTAGCTAATCATCTGCCTGTGAACTGTAAAATCTCATTGCACATCACCAACACATCACCACATGGAGATACTGAAGGAAGTGCAACAAAACTTAAAATACAGCACAGGAAAACTACCACTGAAGGTAAGAAGAAAACGGCAGATTTAAATTTCATTTCTGTTCCTCACGACAGTAACACAAGAGAACCAAAACAGCTTCAGAACAGAAGCACTCTTAATCTTCAGCTTCACCACTTCAAGTTCAGCCTCCCCGATAAATCAGTGGAAGCTTATTAAACTGAGCTGAGGGATGCATGACACTCATTTGACCACCAGTGGATGGAGAAGGGGAACCAACTTCAAGACACCTACATTTCAACACACACACCACATCCCATCTTTTTATTTGTAAAAGTCTTTCAAGGGGAATGACTCTCTTTTGTCTGAAGTGATTTACAGCCTCCAAGGCTCTTTTCCCACCAGAAGAGGGACTGCCAGCGATGTCTGCCAATGCAGCCCATTGAAGAAGGGGTTGGAATGCTTACTGGATGAATGCCAACATGGTTTTTTCCCTGGACTTGTAAATATGGCTTAGGCAGTCAGGAACAAAAAAAGGAGATGCCTAGAAAGGGAGCCAATTGTATTGAATCCCCTATTCTAGGAAGAGCACATTCAGCACAGGCAACAAAAAACATGCAAATTTCAAATAGCACTCAGAGTTTTTGCCAGCGAAGAAACGCATATCCGCATCCCAAAAGCATTCAGGGGCTTCTCCCAGGTGGAATAAAGAAAGTCACCTCCTCCACCAGGAGCTTTTGGAGGGCCTTCACTAGCCAGGAAAGGCCACAGGCTGCTGCAAACACTGACCTCCTCAGAGATATCCACCTTGGAGAGTGCCAGCTGCACCTCTTCCTCGGTCATGTCCAAGTCAAAGTCCTTTTCCCAGTCCTCGCTGACATCTGTGCTGGAGCCTGAAACAAATGGGAGCAGGGGGTGTCTAAGCGATTCTGAAGCCCTGAACAGAAGCCCCGGGACCAATGTTCCCTCTAAGCTGTGGAGTCTTGTGAGCAAAAATGCTACTTTGTGAGCTACTGGCATGAAAGTTGTGAGTGAGCAATTTGGCTACTGCATAAATTAGTTGCTTTGGAGCCATCCTTCCTGAGCTAAGACAAAAATGTGTGAGCCGGAGGCTAAAAAACGGTGAGCTAGCTCACACTAACTCAGCTTAGAGGGAACACTGCCCGGGACCATCCCCACCCCCTGCCAGGTGCACCCCGCCCCCCAGCAAGGAGTGGCCCTCACCCAGGGAGAGGTGGTCATCACTACCACAGCTGTAATCGTGCAGCTGCCTGAGTGCTGGAGTGCAAGCACGCAGCCGCACCGGGAAGCACAAGTAGCTGCAGCCAGGTGCGGGCAGCTGCCTCTGCACTGAGCATGCAAGAGCAGCTGCTGCCACAACCCTGAAAGGACGGGAGGTCACGAGCAGCCACAGCAGCTCCAGCCCCACAGGCGCCTGCTCCTCCTTTCCACCTCCATCAGAAGGGACAGGCCTGGGGCCCTTTTCAGGACAGTTTTTGCTGCCCAACCTGCTCCTGACGGCTGAGTGCGGGGCATCAGTAGCAAGGCTGTGTGTGTGTGGGGGGGGGGAGACAGACATTACCTGACCGCTGATTACTTTGGCTGCTGCCCTGAACTCCCTGGCCCCAGCCATGCCTCCAAAGGACAGAAAGGCAAGCAGTGGTGATGCTATGGCAGGGGTGGGGGGGGGGGCCAAGGGCACTCCGGAGGAGGTCAACCCTCAGCACAGGGGTTGGGGTAGCTGCACTGACCCTGAAAATGAGAGCTGCTTGGGAAGGGTCTCCCTTGAAACACCTCCCATCATGTAACTCAAAGAGTCACCAAAATCCACAACAGAAAACAATCCCTGCTGTCAGGGCTGCATGGATTTCCACACATTCACACCTGCACTACATAAATGTGGAATGTGTCTATCCCAGAGATCAGCAAATGAGGACACATTTGCACATGAAGTGATCATATGCAACACCCACAACTACAGCAACAGACCTACAAAACTGGGGTTGCTTGTTGCACTATTTCAGGAACTCACCTTTCTTCCCGTTATTGGAGGGTGTGGATTTCCCGCTGTCCGAGTTGAGTTCAAAGACTCGCAGATCTGTGGGTCCATCCTCCCTCTCTATCCTGTTTGCCAGCTTGTTCTCCACTTGCTCCTTGGGCTTCTCCGGAGAAGGCTTCACTTCCTGTGAGGCTGGAGGAGGCCGCATGGGCTCTTCTGGCTTTGGTGATGAGGCCGGCTCTTCCGCACTCGCTTCCTGCAGCCTCTGAGAGAGGTCTCCTGCCCCAAAGAGCTGGGCTCCAGTCTGTAAAGGGGCAGTAGGTACGGCCAGGGGGGTTGCGATTTGAGTCACCAAGGAGATGCTCTCACTGCTTTCCGACGGGGTGACCTCCACTGGGGTGCTCAGCATAGCCCAGCTTTCCACGGATGCCTCCAGGGTCGGAGTGACAAATTCTGCAGAGATGGGGGAGGGTGGCTTCATCTCTTGGAGAGACTGAATGTTGACATGAAACTGGGGGGCTGGTGACGACCCAAGGAACTCCTCTGTGGCAAGAAAGGCAGGAAGGGGGGGGGGGAAGGGTTTGACTGATGGTGTGACAGGCAGCACACAATTTCACAGGAAGAGCACAGTGGAATGTTTAGCAGGTAAAAGCCCTCTTCCTTTCAATCTTCCTTCCCCCCGTCTGAGGCAAGTCAAAACAGAAGGATGTATACCAGACTTAAGCCCAACCAAAGAACTTGCTGCCCAAACGAACTTCTAGAACAGTGGTGGTTTTCTCTTCCCATCAGCATGATTATGCCAAGTCAGGCCTATTTTGTATGCCACTTCTGAGCTCAAAGGGCAGGACTGATGCTCCAGCAGGAAGTCACTACTGGAAATACTTTGGTCGCCTGCCCCAAAACAACAAATACTCATGTGGTGCTGCAACACACAACCTTGAGTAAGCCCAAGAAGAAGGGACAAGGCAACAAGCTCCAGAGTGCCTGGCAGCCTTACGGAACAGCGGAATGCTTACACAGGGCCTAACTAACCACCAGCTCTGATAAATGGGCAATTTTCTCAGTGGAGGGTGGTAAGCAGTGGGGTACAGCAGGGATCAGTACTTGGTCCACTGCTTTTTTTCATTAATGATTTGGAGATGGGAGTAAGCAGTGAAGTGGCTAAATTTGCGGATGATACGAAGTTGTTCAGGGTGGTGAAAACCAGTGAAGATTGTGAGGCACTCCAAAGGGATCTGTCAAGGATGGGCGAGTGGGCGTCAACATGGCAAATGGGGTTCAATGTGGCCAAGTGCAAGGTGATGCACATTGGAGCCAAAAATCCTAAATATAAATACACATTGATGGGGTCTGAACTGGCAGAGACTGATCAAGAGAGAGATCTTGGAGCTGTAGTAGATAACTCACTGAAAATGTCGAGACAGTGTGTGACTGCAATAAAGAAGGCCAATGCTATGCTGGGGGTTATTAGGAAAGGGTATTGAAAACAGATCAGCCAATATCATAATGCCCCTATATAAATCAATGGTGCGACCTCATTTGGAATACTGTGTGCAGTTCTGGTCACCACACCTTAAAAAGGATATTATAGCTTTGGAAAAAGTGCAGAAAAGGGCAACTCGAATGATAAAAGGGTTGGAACACTTTCCCTATGAGGCAAGGTTAAGGCGCTTAGGGCTCTTTAGCTTGGAGAAACGACGACTGAGGGGTGACATGATTGAGGTTTATAAGATTATGCATGGGAAAGAGCAGGTAGAGAAAGAGGTACTTTTCTCCCTTTCTCACAATACAAAAACTCGTGGGCACTCCATGAAATTGCTGAGCGGTCGGGTTAGAACGGATAAAAGAAGTACTTCTTCACCCAAAGAGTGATTAACACATGGAATTCACTGCCACAGGAAGTGGTGGCGGCTACAAGCATGGACGGCTTCAAAAGGAAATTAGATAAGCATATGGAGCAGAGGTCCATCAGTGGCTATTAGCCACAAGGTATAGATAGGGGCTCTGGGGCAAGTGATGCTCTGTCTTTTTGGTGCTTGGGGGAGGGTCAACAGTGGGAGGGCTTCTAATGTCCTGGCCCCACTGGTGGACCTCCTGATGGCGCTGGTATTTCTGGCCACTGTGTGATACAGAGTGTTGGGCTGGATGGGCCTTTGGCCTGATCCAACATTGGCGTCTCTTATGTTCTTATGTTCTAACCAACACAAGGCCAGCAGGCACACAGCCTTCTGTCTCACAGTAATCAGGAACACTGGGGCCAGATTTGGTCCCTTCACAATCAACCTTTGTCAAGAGAGATGGTCACCTCTGTCACAATCAACCTGACAGTTTAAACATCAGCATTTGCCCGTCACAAATTTAAAGCAATAGCGTATTTGCTGATGTGCTAACCAACTGTTACATAATAACATGGGGAGAGTTCCGTGACAAATACCTGGGGTAATTTTGGGCCGGAACAGTGTTCTGGCAGTAAAGTAAACAGGCCCCGCCCCCAGCAGCCCTCAGTGGCAATAGCCCTCATGTGCTATCTCCTGCCGCCTGGAGCTAGAAAGATAAGTAGGGCTGGGTGTGGATAGCAAGGACTGTTTGGCGTAAGGGCTGGTGGGGACTGTTTTTTTGCGGGGGGCCGGGAGCACCCGGGCTGGCGGGGACTGTTTTGGGGGTGGGTGGCCGGGAGCAGGCTGGCAGGGATTGTTTTTGTCAGGCTCAGGTGGGCTGGCGGGAATTGTTTTTGTTGATCTGGTGGGGACTGTCAGGGTACTCCAGTGTGTGTGTGTGAGAGAGAGCCAGGGTGGGGGGGCCATGGGCACTCTCCTTATCCCCTCGGCAATGTGGCCCAGCAGCCCTCGTGGGTCTGCCGCGGCCAGCACTGTTGGGGGAGGCAGGAGAGTGTGTGTGTTTGTGTGTGCGAGCCAAGTTGGGGTGGGAAGGCTGTGGGTACCTTCCTTCTTCCTCTCGCTCTGTGTCCCCCTTCTCTGTCTTTCTCTT
>NW_015164182.1:312578-316517 GCF_001447785.1 Gekko japonicus | reverse complement strand
CGCTCTTCCCAAGCCAAGATGAAAAGCCTGAGATTGCAGCTTTGAAGATCAAAGTGATCTGACTTAACTACACTCAGATAGGAGGGAGTCGAGAATCATGTTTTGGATCGTGTTGTTGATTGGCTTATATCAGTCAGAGGGTCAGTGGTCCAGCTTTCTATGAAGTTAGCTTATAACTATTTGGGACAAGATTTCCGGGCATGGCCCAGTAATACCATCAGGGCCAGGTACCATCTCACTGGATCTCCAACATGCTGCTTTGTTGCTTATGTTGATTTGAAGATATTGTAGGCTGTCTCTCTTCACGTTTAAGAGTGAGAGTCCAATAGCACCTTAAAGACTAACAAAATTTGTGGCAGGGTATGAGCTTTTGTGGGTCACCACTCACGTCTTCAGATACAGCTAGAAGAAGTGAGCAGTGACTCATGAAAGCTCATACCCTACCACAAATTTTGTTAGTCTTTTTAGGTGCTACTGGACTCTTACTCTTCTCTATTGCTACAGACAGACTAACAGGACTACCCATCTTGTTCTCTCACTTCACGTATGTACATGTACACAGCAAGACAGATTTTATTATTTTATTGCATCTGTTTATTTTTGCCTTATGTTTAAGCCTGACCCACTTTTGAAAATATTTTCAATAAAGCCTGTGGTTTTATTGGTGTGTTCGACTGTCATGTGTGAGAACACAATCCCAGTCTCAGTCAAACTATCAGAAGGGAATTTGTTCCAGGGCCCTAGGTCCGAGGACAGGGGAATCAAATCATCCTTGCAAGGACATGGTGGGTCTTTGACAACCTTGGCAGATGCAAGGAAGGGCTTATGCCCCATCCAACCACAGGCTGAGTACTTTTGGGCATACCGAACATAAACCATGGCAGATTAAATTCTAACAATTCAATAAAGGCAGTGTTAAGACATACAACAGACAAAGCTAGTGACTTTCCACAGCCAGGAAGCAATTGCAGCTCACTTACCCTCCTCCTCCTCCCAGCCTGCCTCCTCGAAATGAACACTCTGCTCAGCCCGCTGCTTCAGAGCCTCCCTTCGAACTTCCTCCTGGGTGGAAAAGAATTCCGACAGCTGTGAGAAGCTGCTCCAGTGGGTCCCCCACTGATCAGCAAGGTGTCACATGGCTTCCTAGTGTCACAAGACTTTAAGGTATCCCTGCCATATGGGGAATGTGCCTTATTATGGAACAGGACCAGTGTGAGAAGGACATTCTGGAACTGTGATCTATGAACATTGTCAAGGTGGGGGAGCCAAACCGGAGCTGCACCTCTAGGGACAAGGCGAACCGAAAACAGGACAGAAGGGATGGAGACATAAAGCAGAAGCAGTGGCCTGGAGAAAGAGGCGGCATTCCTTCAAGGGTGCTGTCATGATCTGTGCAGGACTGGGAACAAGGCCTAGTGAAGCCAGGTCCCAGGAGAGACTTGCATGGCAGTGGAAAGCAGACATAGCCTACAATCCCCACAATGCTTAGCGACAGTGATAACCAATCAGTGTCCAGGGATTGTGTGAAGAGACTGTGAAAACTATGTGTGCTGAGGAAATTGTGTTCTTTCTCTTCTGTGGTCTTGTCTCCCACAGAGCTAAACTGAGGGGACAGTCTGGTCTGAGGAAAAGATCCCTCACTTGGGACAGGGTGAGTACAGGCAGGATGTCTGGTATAAGCGCTGTGGGCCTTGAAATAGTAACTAGTTAAGTGAAATAGGTAGTCGCATTAGATTCGTTTATTGTGCCTTTAAACACTGTTATATATTTTAAAGCACCGTATCTTGTTTTCCTTGCCTCAGTACTGTGTTAATAAACCATTTGTTTAAGTGTTCTCTGCCTGGTCATCACACCTATGTGCTTGACTTGAAAAGGGGCATTTTGGATGGGCTTGGGAGGGTACTCTGGGCCTTCTCAAGGGACCCAAAGTCCAGAGTGGTGACAGACGAAGGTGGCAACCCACTGGGGATCATGACATGGTGACTTTTAGCGGTGGGATGTGCCAGATGTTGACTTGGAGAGGCAGAGCATAATTGGTTTATTTATTTTTTTAAAGGATTTTTTCCCTCCTTCCCTTTGTCTGGCTTCAGGAAGCCACATTTTTTTAAGGTGCCGGTAAGACCAAGAAAAGGTCTAATAACAGTACTGTAAAGGGGTTTTATTTATTTCTAGCTGTCAGGTCAACTGGACAGAGAGGCTAGAGTTAGGCAGTGTATGTTCCTCCGTTCTGGAAGACAGAAGACAGGACACACCTGTGCCTAGTAGCAAGACCAGGGCAGGGGCTGCTGATCAGATGTCTCAGGAGAAAGCAGACGGAGAGATGGCAACCCCAAGTGCAGAGGTCTTGCGTCTCCAGCTGCAAATTAAGCAGATGGAACTTGAGAAAGAGGACAGGGCCGCTCAGAGAAAGCTGGAAAGGGAGAGAATACTGAAGGAAGAGAGACAGAGGGAGAGAGACAGGACAGCCCAGAGAGACCTGGAGCTGGAGAGAATGAGGATGGTGCATGAGCTTGAAATGGCAAAGTTGGAAAAAGAGCCACCTTCACTTCCTCTGGAGGCTGATGTACAAGGGGATAGAAGGAAATATCCTCTGTATAAGGAAGGGGATGACATCGAGGCCTTCCTTCAGAACTTTGAACAGGTCTGCATAGACTACAAGGTTCCCGAAGAACGGTATTGTCTTGGGTGATTTCAACGTCCATGCTGAGGACGCGGCCTCAAGCCGGGCTACGGACCTGGTGTCGTCCATGGCGGCACTGGGACTCTCACAGTTCGTATCGGCCCCCACGCATAGGGCTGGTCACATGCTCGATCTGATCTTTGCAGCGGGAGTGGAGGTGGACCGGATCACTGCCGAGGCAGTGCCATGGTCGGACCACCTGGTCCTGAAGGCCCGTCTGAGCATTCCACCCCAACCCTGTGTAGGCGGCGAGCGGATTTTTGCTCGCCCGCGGAGCCTTATGGACCCGGAGCGGTTCCAGAGGGCTCTGCGGGATCCGAGGCCCCCTGGCGGTTCGTTGGAGGAGCTAGTGGAGGACTGGCATGTCCGGCTCTCCACGGCCATCGACGTGATCACTTCCAGGCGTCCTCTCTGCACTCGTGTTAGGCGCGCCCCCTGGTATACCCAGGGGCTGCGGTTGCTGAAGCGAGAACTGAGACGACTAGAGAGATGGTGGCGGCGTGTTCGCGATGAGGCAACAAGAACATCTTATAGGACGTTTATGAGATCCTATGAGATGGCAGTTAAGGCTGCTAAGAAGGATTTCTATGCGGCTGAGATTGCGTCCGCGAGCTCGCGCCCGGCCCAATTATTTAGAGTAATTCGGAATATGACAACCTTGCCTCAGGGCAAACAAAATATTAGGGAATTGGACATCGGCTGTGAGGCTTTTGCGAGCTTTTTCGCGGATAAAGTCTTGGAGCTTCGCCGCGACCTGCCCGCCACACTTGAGACAGTGAGCGAACTTGAGGCCCCTTGCGCGTCCTCGGTAGCGGGTTTAGAGTGTTTTAATCAGCTCAGTCTGGACGAAGTGGACAGATTGCTCGTCTCTGTGCGCCCAACGACTTGCGACCTTGATCCGTGCCCCTCGTGGCTTGTTAAAGCGGGTCCCGAGGGGTTGCGAGGCACATTGCGGGATATTATCAACGGAGGGACGGTTCCCGAATGCGCTCAAGGACGCGATGGTCCGCCCCCTCTTAAAAAAACCATCTCTGGACCCGGCCGAATTGGCGAACTATCGGCCGGTGTCCAATTTGCCCTATTTGGGCAAACTTATAGAGAGGGCGGTGGTGTCACAGTTACAGGGCTTTCTGGAGGATGCTTCAGTCTTAGATCCCTTCCAGTCCGGTTTCTGCCCGGGCCACGGGACTGAGACGGCTTTGGTCGCCCTGACTGACAATCTCCGAAGGCATCTGGATCAAGGTGGTGTGGCGGCACTG
>NW_015164182.1:295524-312069 GCF_001447785.1 Gekko japonicus | reverse complement strand
AATCCGGAGGCTGCAACTGGTGCAGAATGCTGCGGCCAGGCTGTTAATGGGTCTCTCTAGAAGGGACCATGTGCGGCCTGCGCTGAAAGCGCTGCACTGGTTGCCAATAGCGTACCGGATTCGCTTCAAAGTGCTGGTTGTTACCTATAAAGCCCTACATGGCCAGGGTCCAACCTACCTGAAGGACCGCCTTTCCCTGTATGTTCCCCCAAGAGCACTACGGTCAGGGGCCCAAAATTTATTAGTCATCCCGGGCCCTAAGGATGTCAAACTAGCCGCCACGAGGACCAGGGCCTTTTCGGTGGCGGCTCCTACCTGGTGGAATGAGCTCCCGGAGGAGATCAGGGCCCTGCGGGACCTCATGCAATTCCGTAGGGCCTGCAAGACGGAGCTCTTCCGCCAGGCTTTTGAGTAGGAGCCGCCACCCCTACTATACCACCATCGCCCTGAGGTCCTGATTAAACATCTGCTATCGAAGAATCCTCCTGCCGTCTTCGTGGGACTTTGGACATTCAATCCGCCATCTTTTAGATTATGAATGGGAGTTTGAGCACCTGTTATTATATTTTAATATGTAGTATATGTTTTAAACTGTTTTGTATATATTGTTTTATCATGGCAAGTTGTTCTTGCCTCTGTGAGCCGCCCTGAGCCCACTGGGGAGGGCGGGGTATAAGTATGAAAATAAATAAATAAAATAAATAAGAAAAGGTGAAACCGCAGCTGTCTGGAGTCCTGCCTTCAGTGTCTGGCCAGATGGAAGACGAAGCGAGGACCAACTATAAGCTCTCCAATCAAAGAGTGCATCAGTGAGAGGGGTTCACCAAAGAAGGGGCCTGAAAGCGCTTGGCTGGAAGGTAAAGAGCCCTACCCACAGCTGATGTATAGGCTGGGAAGAACCTATGATTTATGGGTAGAGGTTGCTGTGGCCAAGACCATGGATGACATCAAGGTCCTGATGTGCATCGACAGGTTCCTGACTCTTCTTCCAGAGCATATTAGGCGCCCCCTGTGGACAAGAGTCCTTCCACTCTCCAGGAAGCAGGACAGTGGTCCAAGCAATTGGCTGAAGCCTACGGAGGGCAGAAGTACAGCACCCCTTGTGACTGGGATAAGAGGGAGTCTCCTAAGTCCCCACCTTGGTCCGGTAAGCTGTCAGAGGTGAAAGGAGAGCCGCCACAACAGCAGTCAAGTCCAGAGTGGTGGCAGCTGAAGGTGGCGACCAGTGTTCCCTCTAAGCTGAGTTAGTGTGAGCTAGCTCTCAGTTTTTTAACCTCCAGCTCATACATTTTTGTCGTAGCTCAGGAAGGATGGCTCCAGAGCAAACTAATTTAAGTAGCAGCCAAATCACTCGCTCACAACTTTAATACCAGTAGCTCACAAAGTAGAACTCTTGCTCACAAGACTCCACAGCTTCGAGGGAACATTGGTGGCAACCCCCCTGGGGTCATGACAGGTGCAAATTTATGTCTATTTGGTTTTGAGACGCCTCCCATCCTAATAACAGAGACAGCAAACACTCAGGCAGCCTCCCGATTGCCAGGAAGGCACCATCAGAGCCATATGTCAAGAGAGTCAACTCTATGGCTGTTTTCAGAGCCCCAGATACTGCAGTAATCCCAGCATCAGGTGCAAAGGTTGCTAGATCACCAGGCAGCTCTTTGCTTACTCTGTTACCAGGTAGACTTTTTGGCCAACAGGGACTCTTACACTTGCTGCCTTCTCTGTCACTGACGTGCAACCACCTCCTTGGCAACTTGATTTTTCAGGCAGCTTGTGATGCTTTCGAACAGTAGACACAAAAGAATGCCTCCAGAATTCTGATGCAATCTATGCTGGAGTTTAATAAGGGATAGTCTGCAAGGCTTCCAGAAGCCTAGTCTCTCTCCAGGGACTCCTCTCCATAAGGTCTACGAATGCTGTGGGATGCACACCCTTTGTATCACTGAACCCACTAATTCATAAGAAGGTTGTGTAAGGAGGGGTGCACATGGAAGAAAGGAAGAAAGATGTAGTCAATTATGTCCTCCCCAGAGCTCGGCATCTCTCTCTCCTGAAATACGGTGAAGGACTCTTTCTCCAAATAACCTTTTGTGCCATACTCAACCATAGCCTGCATCGGAGCAAAACTGCCCACATAAAAGCTCTCACCCTCAGGGAACCTCTGCAAATTTACCTGCTCCAACTGATGGACTTTATAGAAGTAGCGTTGCCAGAACTCTGAGTGGGACACAGCCACTGGCACCTGGGTCATTGGAAGGAAACAGAAGAATAAGCACAGAGTGAGGACTTTGTTGGTACGGCTTCTCTTAAACCCAGTCACGTATGGAAGATCTCCTCCTGGACCATCTCATCAAATTAACCCCAACTGCAGAGGTCTAGGCTTAACACTAAATCTGCCCTCTTGGATCTTCAGCAACCCCAGTCAGAGTGGAAGCTGGCAGTCCCCTGCAGGCAAGAACTCTACATAGAAAACAGAACTGAAATCTTTTATCCTTTGTTTGATCAGTGCCATAGTGAGCAGCCTTGGCCCACTCCTCTAAAGACAGAAGAATACCCTATTTCTGCCAATAACATTCTCAAGTAACATCACGAGAGCTCGGTGTCAGCAGTGGCTGCAAGAGAACAAAGGGACTAAGCTATGCCGTGCCACCTTACCATTTTGGTGTACAGTGATCGGATGGACGGGCTGCTCCCCAGCAGCTCCGAGATCTCCTTTTTTTTCTCTTCTAGGTCAAAGTGTGATAGCCAGGCCTCAAAGAGCTCAGAGGGTCCTGCAGGGGAGGGAACCAAAATCCTCAAACCAGAGCTGCAAGTAACCAATGCACACTCAAAGGAGCGAAAAACACAGAAGTGTTAGTGGAGACACTCCATGACACAACTGTAGTCACCCACGGGAGAGTGCAAAATACTGCATTATAGTCTATTATTCCACCCAGAATAACCAGATGCATGAGGAAATTGCATTATTTCCGTCACAGGAAAAACAAAATGGATCCAGCCACAGAAGCAGCGGCTGGAGGGAACTGGGTTCCCTGTCCCAACTGCCAGTTGTTTTGGCACTGCAGTACGCTCCAGCCTCCATCATCAGCCAAAGGACAAAAGGCCGCAGAACAGTCATGCCATCTCCCTCCAAACAGGAAGAGAAGCTCAATTGGGTATAAATGCAGAGGCCCAAACTGATCTCTGTCTACCACTCCCCTCGCTCATCTTTCCTCATGTATTTTGCCTTTTTTGCTTGTAAACTGCAGGCAGGGAAAGTATCTCTTTACTCAGTATCTCTTTACATTTCTCCCTAACCAGGACCCAAAGCAACTTACATTATTCTTCCATCCATTTTATCCTTACAACAACCCTATGAGGTGGGTTAAGCCGAGTACACGCAACTGGCCCAATGTCACTCAGCAAGCTTCCATGGTAAAGTGAGGATCTGAACCTGGATCTCCCAGATCCTAGTCTGACACTCACTGCTACACCATGCCAGGCTCTCTGACCAAATAAAGTCAAGTCTGTCTATCTGCAGACCTGTGTTGGATGACCAGCACAGTGGAAGAACCCTGATGGACCAGACTGGTACTCCTTCAGCTGATGGTTGCCAACCCCAAGGGGGGCATTATGGACCCCAGGAGTACAACTCCTAGCAACAAAGTCCTTTGGATGCACTACTTAAAAGACTTGCAGGGAGTTTCCCCCCTGTCCTGAACTCTATTTAATTGGATGAGCCTAATTTTTAGTATTTCTGAGACAGGGAGAAAAGTGTCTTCCATGACAATTTTATAAACCTTTAGCATGTCACCATAGTAGCAGACCTAGATTCGAGTCCAGCAGCACCTTAGAGACCAACAAGATTTTGGGGGTATGAGCTTTCGAAAGTCAAGGCTCCCTTTGTAATTGTAGTTCTTCTAAACTAGAAGCCCCCTTGCCTCTGCTTGCCTTCACAAAGAAGATGCTGATGCAAACCCCACCACCTTCCACCACCAAGAGCCAGTAGTGGAGACAGGAAGGCATGAAGGTACAAGGAAAGGAGGCAGCTGCTTGAATAGCTCCAGCTGGGGCAACAGTGGGAGGGCTTCTGGAGTTCTGGCCCTGCTGGTGTACCTCCTGATGGCACCTGGGTTTTGCCCACTGTGTGACACAGAGTGTTGGACTGGTTGGGCCACTGGCCTGATCCAACATTGCTTCTCTTATGTTCTTATGCTCTGGGACCCCAAAAATGCCACTCCTCTGTGTCCACACACTACTCATTCCATCCTCTCTGGAACAGGCTGAATAGGCAGGCATCCACCTGCAGACTTCACACTTGCCTGCCCTCCTTACAAATCCCAAGCAACAGTAGGGAGAACTCAGGTTCTTGGGTATAGCCTGGTCGTTTCAAGGCCTATTCCTCCACCCTTCGCTTCTGCAATCCTGTCATTAGCTCAGCTGCCTTCCTTAACTGCACAGAGCAGACAGAAATAGGCAGACTTGTCCTGCTAGTTCTTAGGTGGCTGTGCGCACCATCCCTTCTGGCCTTAAAAGAGAAGCTCTTGTGCACATCCATCCATAATTGAAAAGTGAAGCAGGGGCTCACCTGGGTTGCTCATGACATCTTCAAAGAGCTGAGACAGGAGGGAAGGCTAGTTCTGTGACACCTTTCCCAGGCTGTCCAAAAAGCACTACAGTACTACAGGGTGGGGATAATAACATGGGGAAGCAGCAGCAACAGGGGAGGTGGAATGGCAGATGCAAACATGGCTCTCACTAGAGGCAACTGCTCTAGAATTCTAGTCTTGAGTATTTCTTGCCCAGGATACTAGGCACACTTCACAGCCAAACAGGAATTTGAACTTGGAACCATCCCACAACAGAACTCAATGCCCCACCCATTAGACCAGTCCCCAAGCATTCCAATCAATTACAGTCAAGGACCACCCAGAATCATTCCCCACATGCTTTGACTCCTCTATACAGCTTCCTTAGGCTAAAAAGCTTCCTTTCCCTTTTGGTACATCCTTTATTTCTGAATTCTGGTCAATCTACCCCACACTTGGCTTTATGAAGGCAAATGGCATGCCCTCGCAAATGCAAATGGCACTGCTATCAAGTGGATGCCTGGTCTGTTTTCCAGACAGCCCTAACACCATGCATCTCCCTTGCCCCAACCTTCTCACATCAGCCAAGCCCCTGATTTACCATCTGGTTCATTGCAATAGGTGGCTGGGTCGGACTGAAGGCTGTATAGCCGGGCCTGGAAGAGAACAGACAAGAACATGTGTGTGAAACGAAGAGGCCACTGTCCTGTGTACATAAATCTCCACAATGCAGGCAAAGGCAGATGGGGGGAGGGGGAGTGGCTGAAGGAGCACCTTGGCACTGTCATACAACTCGGTGGTCCCGGAAGGGGTTGCCATCAGAGTTATGACGTCACAGTCGATAGTCTTGTCTGGCGAAGGTGCAAAGGTGTCTGAGATGACGCCCAGGAAGTTGGAAAGTCCTTTTCTCACTTTCTCTGTTGTGCCAGAAGAACCCTCCGTCTATTCAAAGACAAAAGAAGGGATGGTGAGGAGGGGGGAAATGAAAGCAGAGGAACCACAGACAGTGCTAACCTACCAGCCCCATCATGTTGGAGGCTTGATATAACAAAGTAGTACAGAGAAGAATAAAGGATTGGGAAGGGGATATTAGTGAAAAAACTGCCGGCACCTCCCAAACTCTCCCACCTCCATTCCCTTTTTGGCTCTCAGTGCCCACTCACAGCCAGCTTCTCTTTGACCACGCTGGCGGTGGCCGCGATGGTGCAGGCTGTGTCATGCTGGACCACCTGGCTGAACTCAGTCAAGTCCCGTTTCATGAACTCCAAGGCCTCTGTGGACTGCAGCAGAAAGAGAGAGAGCAGGACAGACTCATCATATTGCTGAGTACACCCACAGGAACTGCCAAAGTTCTTTAAAGCTGAAGCCAGGAACCTCTGGGCAAGTCAAGCAAGGGAGTGCTGTTCAACAGAGCAAACACTGCTAGGTGTCTGGCAGCTCTTGCCTGTTTTGAAGATTTCTCTACAACTTCAGGCTCGTCAGATCCTCAGCTCTTGGCAGAACTGCCAGCATCTTCAAGAGAGGTGGGCACAAGTCTCACTGGCCCTAACTGGTTGCCCCAGGACAGTTGCAAGAGTGCAAGCCACAGAGAATGAACAGAAAAAAAACTGGGCAAGTTCCTTGACTTCAGCAAGGCAAGCCACAGAGAACATCCTTCTGTGCCCAGGACGAAAAGTTGGGCAAGTTCCTTGACTCTAGACAACTTCATTCCCCTCTTCAGTCTTTCCTTTATGATAAATAGCATGAGTTGTGCAGCTAGCAAGGGGTGGAAAGGGAGAAGTGCTATCACCTTGCCATCCATGACAGGCAGGCAGGTAACCCACTGGCCTTTAGAGCCTTGCTGTTCTGAAGACCCACTGGAAAATGCTCACAGCTAGCTAAAGCAGTTTACTGTGTTCAACCTAGGCCCCGGGTCACTTGGGCCGGATATCGTGGGGGGGAGGCGTGGCTATTTGCCCCAGGGCAAAATAACGCGCGGTTGCGCCAGCAGACATACCGTGGAGGTCCTGTGGTAGGGGGGAGGTGCCGAGCACACCACAATCCTGCGCCGTGGCAAAGAAGCAGCGCGGCAAACAGGTGTTTTGTTTTCCGGAACCAAAGTGTGCGCATGCCCCGTTGGGTGCTTGTGCGCATCCCATGGACAGTTAAAAAAAAACCCCTTTATACGAGGGGGCATGGGCGGGCGCCGGAACTACCACCGGAAACGCGATCAGACGCCCGCCCTTGCCCCGCCGTTACTGGAAACTAGTACCTTCGAGGTACTAGTTTTTAACCACGCAGCTTCGGCGGGAAGCCTCGGGTTCGCCACGGGAGCTCTCCGCTTCCCAGATGTGGCGGTGAGATCGCACCTGGAAAATCCGCCTATCTTCCGTCTCTCTAGTGTGCCTAATGCTCCGTGTGACCGCAGCCATAGTTGCTTTGCATAACAAGCAATTATTACTCCCATTTTAATAGCTGAGGAAGTGAGACATAGAGATAAGTGACTTGCCCAAGGCCATTCCACAATTTGTAGCCAAACAGGAATCTGAAGTTGCATCTCAGCACTCCAAGTTAAACAGCCCTGGCTAGAAAGCCACACCGAGAGGCAAGCTACACATTACATTTAACATGTGACTGCCATGGGGGCTTAACATAAGAGAACATACCAGGTGCCATCAGGAAGTCCTTGCAGCCATACAGTTCGCCCACCCCGCAGCACAATTTAGAAGTACTGCAGGGGCTCAATTTGTCTCAGGATTACAGTGCAGGGGGAGGAGAGAGTGCAACCTGAACCAATCCATAGGTGCCGTTATTTGCTTTGTCAGGGGATGCATGCATATTGAGTGCTTATATACCTGCTTCCCCAAACGGATTGAATAACAGTGTTGGGAAAACAGTGTGAGGAGGTGCCTGCTCTCCCCACACTGCAGATCAGCATTGGGCCTGCAACACTTTGAACTGAACTGCTAGTCCCAATAGTAATCATGTGTTAAACGTACTGCGTAGTTTGGCCTTAAGGCTTGATTTATGGGTGACGTTGGCTTAGAGAAAAGCTGCCTCCACCTGCAGTCACACTGAACCTAGTTTAAACTGGACTATTCCATGTGCATAGCAGCTATGCCTTCTTCTAATTGGGAAGAGAACAGAAGACAACTCATACAAAAAAAACTATGTGGAGTGGGGGCAGGGTAAAAGGTGGTCAGTCAGTAGCAAGCCAGTTTCAGGAGTGTGCATGCCTTTACCTCCCTGCAAACCAAAGACTTACATCTGCCCATGCACACACAAAGTAGCCCATTGACTAATCTAATTCCCAAATGGGAAAACAGGCGCAAAACATTTCTTACAACTCCAGTTTGAAGATACGGGCTACAGCAAGGGAAAGCATACACCCCTAAACTGAGAAGCACTCAAGGGAACATTCTCACTTTGGAAGCTGCTCCGTCATGCTGTGGAAAAGCCCACACAATTTGCTATATACCTTTGGCTGTGTCTTTCTGACAACAGTCTTCAATTAATCAATACTCCTCCAACTTGACAAAAAACAGATGGTACTTACCTTCTCTTTGACAGTTTGAATACTTTGCTGTAACCAGCTCCTCCACCAGCCTCCATCTTCCCTGTTACAGGACAAACATATGAAGCTGAAAGTGGGAATTTTACACCATAAACTCATGCCAAGGAATGCCTTATGAACACCAGCGTATTCCCAACAAGTCCTATAGCTAACAATTCTGCTTCAAAACTAAACTCATTTCTTTAACACAACATCCTTTCATCAAAGCTCAATAAATACTTTACATTCCCAGCCATTAGAAGCACATGTTTCAGAAGAATCCATGTGACATCATCAGGTGTAATTACAGCAATGGGCTAAACATGGCCCTGCTTTCCTTGAGGATATTTTTGTGATTGCCTTTCAGTAACATCTCCCAACATAACCATTTAGATGAAAGCTTTTTTAAAAAGTAACCTAACATTCTAGTGTCCAATTTTAGTTTACATTTTGTTAGTAGTGAGTGGGTCAAGTCTAAGTACAAGGTGTGAATAGTTGTGACATCCACCAGAAAAAGAACAGCATGACCTGTGTGTCAAAAAATGAGATAAGTATCACCCTGACCTGGATACCCCGACAAGGCCAATCTTGTCAGATCTCAGAAGCTAAGCAGGGCCGACCCTGGCAAGTATTCAGATGGGAGACTTCCAGAGAATACCAGAGCTAGGAGGCAAAGGCAGGCTATCAAGTCATTTCTCTGAATGTCCTCCATGCCCCAGTAGGAGTCACCAGAGCTCACCATGACTTCCGGGCACAGATATACACATAAAATGCAAACAATACCCCCCAAAATTAGATAAGTATAGCAGTGACTTGTACAAAATTCATTACTATGGCTGAAGCCATGAATTAAAGGTACAAGCCAAACTACTGCAATATTTATAACAGCTCTTTTATAACAGCCCTTTTTAAAAAATGCCAGAAGAATATATTGCTACAGCATACAGCCCAATGGTCCACAAGAACACATGAAGCTGCCTTATACCCTTGGTCCATCAAGGTCAGTATTGTCCAATCAGGCTGACAGTGGCTCTCTAGGGCCTCAGGAAGAGGTCTTTCAAATCACCTACTGCCTGGTCCGTTCACCTGATAATACCAAGGGCTGAACCTGGGACCTCATGCATGCCAAGCAGATGTTCTGCCACTGAGCCATGGCCCCTTCCCTCTCAAAAATAAAAATGAGAGGTGATGATACTCCATCTTTAAATCAGACAAGTTAACCTGGATGAGAGCAAAGGAATGCAGGTTCACTCGATTACCACTCCCCTGCAGGCATTTTTAACCTAAGAATCCTTTTGGATTCTTGCTGCTCAGTCACTACATTGAGAAAAAAAAAACTTTGTATCATAACAAACAGCTTTTATTGAACAGTGTAACACCTGTCAGCATACAAAAATACTTCACAGACAAGCAGAGCAACACACCAAGGAAGCGGGATTTCAGATCCTTATTTAGCCATCAAGGTCTTTGGGAAGTCGGTTTATCCCCCTCTCTCTGTACAAAAGCCACGGAAAGGAACTACCTACTGCAAATAACACGAAGTGCTTACTCGCCCTTCACCTCACAACAAAGCTTGATCCCAGAGCCCCTTCTCGAACGCGTCCTCTTGCCTTCCTCCCACCCACCCCGGGTTAGCTCTCACTTATGTCCAGGCCAAAGATTCAGAGCCCCTCCCTGTAACCTACAAGCTAACCACAGGGACCGGGCTCCCTCTCACCGCTCCCCTCTAGGGCCGAGACTCCACTCTGGGAGCGTTGAGAGAACCCGCAGCGCTGGCTCGGGGAAGAAGCACAGAGCCACTCTGTGCATGCCCAGGGGGCCTCATTTCCGCCCGGGTGCTTCGGGCAGCTTCTCTTTCTCCCCGCCCCTCCCACTTCTTCCCGAGTCCCCCCAGCCTCCCCCCGCCCGACCGGTGGCACCGCCCCCAGCGCTCCGTCTTATTCTCACCCTTCCGCCATCTTGGTCTCTTGACGTCACCTCTATTTACTGACCTTTGATCCTCTGAAGAAGCCCCGCCCCTTCAGTCCGTAACCGCCGTTTCCGGCATTTCCCTCACTTCCCTTCAGGGGTCCTGGGCTCAGTAGAACCACCGGTAGAGCCCTGAAGATACTTCCAGTTCCCATCTGAACCTACAAAGCTACTGATCTGAAGAACAAGAACCAGGCACCATAGAGACGGAGGAGATTATACAGCGGCTTCCGCAAATTTGTACACACCGAGAGAACATGGATTCGCTTTCTGTGACTCTTACGTGTGACACTTATGTTTTTGTGTTGTGCTCCTGCCACTCAGATGGATGCGACCGAACATAAACCGGAAGTAATAATTATGAGTAACGCTTATGTCTAACTGCATCTGCGGTGGTCCAAAAACAAAAGCCGGGGAATGCCTTTTATTAAACGTAGCCGCAGGCACTTAGTTGGGAGATGTTTCTTAGCTTTTCATTTTGCTTTGACTCAATTTGCAGCCTCTGTCTGGTTTGTAAATACCTACTTTGAATTAGTGAAGAGAGGGATTCTTCAGTTGTTCAGTCGCACAGTCGAGTCCGACTTTTCACGACCCATGGACCACATCAGGCCAGGCCCTCCTGTTTTTCGCCATCCTCTGGAGTTTGCTCAATTTCGTGTCCGTTGCATCGATAACACTGTCTAACTATCTCATCCTTTGCCGTCCCCCTCTTCTTTTACCTTCAGCCTTTCCCAGCATCAGGGTCTTCTCCAGTGAGTGCTCCCTTCTTATTTGGTGGCCAAAGTATTTCAGCTTCAGCATCAGTATCTGGCCTTCCAGGGAACAGTCAGGGTTGATTTCCTTTAGGATTGACTGATTTGATCTCCTTGCAGCACCATAATTCGAAAGCATCTATTCTTTGGCGCTCGGCCTTCCTTATGGTCCAACTCTCACAGCCATACATTACTACTGGGAATACCATTGCTTTGACAATACCAACTTTTGTTGGCAGGGTGATGTCTCTACTTTTTATTATGCTGTCTAGGTTTGCCATAGCTTTCCTCCCAAAGAGCAGGCATCTTTTAATTTCATGGCTGCAGTCACCATTTGCAGTGATCTTGGATCCCAGAAACATTAATTCTGTCACTGCTTCCATGACTTCCCCTTCTATTTGCCAAGAAGTTAGGGGGCTGTATGCCATGATCTTAGTTTTTTTGATGTTGAGAGCCAACCTTTGCGCTCTCCTCTTTTACCCTGAGCAAGAGGCTCTTTAGGTCAGGGTGGAGATGGCTCCAGTGTCAGTCCTTCTGTGTCTAACAGAACATGGCTGCTGCCCCAGACATTAGCTATGAAATCCAGCTCAGGAAACAAAGAAAGGGTGGGCACAAAGCATCCTTCAGCTTCAAAGGAGTGTGTTCAAAGGAAGCACCAATTCAGTGTATGTTTGCATGAGGCCATTGTGTGGCTCTGCAATAGGTGAATGAGGGCAATTGACTCTTAGCACAATGCAGAGTGTATTTCCCTCACCAGTGGATTAGCAGAGCTGGCCTGCGTTCAAATCCTCACTCATCTGTGAAACTCACTGTGAGATCTTGCAGTCAGTCTCTCAGCCTAACCTACCTTATAGGGTTGTTGTAAGGACAAAATGGAGGAGAATGGGGTACCTTGCCTTGAGCTTCTTGGAGAAAGGATGGGATGAAAATTTACTAAATAAATATATAAAATGCCTTGTTGTTTCTGTTCTGGAGGCTCCAGCATCCCACAAATTGACAGCACCAATAATATTAATAACTGTACCATCAAGTTGATGCTTACTCATGACAACCCCAGAATCATCAGTTTCCAAGGCAAGAA
The DNA here is from genome assembly GCF_001447785.1 of Gekko japonicus. Classification (NCBI taxonomy): domain Eukaryota; kingdom Metazoa; phylum Chordata; class Lepidosauria; order Squamata; family Gekkonidae; genus Gekko; species Gekko japonicus. The sequence continues at coordinate 300,165 of NW_015164182.1, read as the reverse complement.
ATTATTTCACATTTATTTATTTCACATTTGTATCCCACCCTCCCTAATGGGCTCAGGGCGGCTCACAAGGGCAAGGTAATCAGCCGTGCCATAAATATTTATTTATAAACATCTAATAAATAAACATTTATTTATAAACATCTAATAAATAAACTTTTATTTATAAACATCTAAATAAACATTTATTTATAAACATCTATAACATAATAAAAACAACTAACACTTAATAACAACAACGGTGCTCAGTCACTGATATCATAATCCAAGATGGGATCGACACAATTCCAGGTGGTACTCCCATGAATGGCGACAGTTTATCAGATCTTCTTTACATATTCCAGGATCTTCATCGGCCCGTGCATCCTTTAAGATACCTTGACGGTGGTGGTATAGTGGGGCGGCAGCTCCTACTCAAAGGCCTGGCGGAAGAGCTCCGTCTTGCAGGCCCTGCGGAACTGCATAAGGTCCCACAGGGCCCAGATCTCCCCCGGGAGCTCGTTCCACCAGGTAGGAGCCGCCACCGAAAAAGCCCTGGCCCTGGTCGCAGCTAATTTGATGTCCTTGGGTCCCGGGATGACCAGCAAGTTTTGGGCAGAGATAGTTTCCCATTGCCTTCCTTTGCATAGCAATGCCTGTCTTCTATGGTGGTTTCCTATCCAACTACTAGCTGTGACCAACCCTACTTAGCTTCCAAGTTCTGGCAAGATCAGGCTAGGGCAAGCTACCAGGAAGCTACAACACCATCAATAAAAGGATGAAATTCAGATCTGTCAAGTAAGTGAATCAGGAAAAACAGCCAGGGCTTTGCAAAACACCTTAGAATGAAGAAACTTCAAGTCCAAGATTTGGGTTTTTTAAAAAAGAACAAAATAATCTTTACTTCAAGAATAACTCCTACTTTTCTATTTTCTTTGCGGGGGGGTATAGTGAATTACACCCCAGTAATGACAAATAGAAGCAGAAGAGATTAGGAAAAGATGGCAAGAATACACAGAAGAACTATACAAGAAAGACCTCGATGTCCTTGACAACCACGACGGTATAATCACTGACCTCGAGCCAGACATCCTGGAATGTGAAGTGAAATGGGCCTTAGAAAGCATTGCTAACAACAAAGCTAGTGGAGGTGATGGTATCCCAGCTGAGCTATTCAAAGTCTTAGAAGATGATGCTGTTAAAGTGCTGCACTCAATTTGCCAGCAAATTAGGAAAACGCAACAGTGGCCACAGGATTGGAAAGGGTCAGTATACATTCCAATCCCAAAGAAGGGCAATGCCAAGAAATGTTCAAACTATCGCACAATTGCACTCATATCACACGCTAGCAAGGTCATGCTCAAGATCCTACAAGCTAGGCTTCAACAGTACGTGGATAGAGAACTGCCAGAAGTACAAGCTGGGTTTAGAAGAGGTAGAGGAACTAGAGATCAAATTGCCAACATCCGCTGGATTATGGAGAAAGCAAGAGAGTACCAGAAAAACATCTACTTCTGCTTCATTGACTATGCTAAAGCTTTTGACTGTGTGGATCACAACAAACTATGGCAGGTCCTTAAAGAGATGGGAGTACCAGACCACCTCACATGTCTCTTGAGAAACCTGTATAAGGGCCAAGAAGCGACAGTTAGAACCGGATATGGAACAACTGATTGGTTTAGCATAGGAAAAGGAGTACGACAAGGATGTATATTGTCACCTTGCTTATTTAATATATATGCAGAGTACATCATGCGAAATGCTGGCCTGGATGAATCATAAGCGGGAATTAAGATTGCTGGGGAAAAGATCAACAACCTCAGATATGCAGACGATACCACTCTGATGGCAGAAAGTGAAGAGGACCTTAAGAGTCTCTTGCTCAGGGTAAAAGAGGAGAGCGCAAAAGTGGGCTTGAAGCTCAACATCAAAAAACCTAAGATCATGGTATCCGGCCCCATCACTCCTTGGCAAATAGAAGGGGAAGTCGTGGAAGTGGTGACAGACTTCACGTTCCTGGGATCCCAGATCACCGCAGACTGTGACAGCAGCCATGAAATTAAAAGACACCTGCTCCTTGGGAGGAAAGCAATGGCGAACCTAAACAGCATGATAAAAAGCAGAGACATCACCCTGCCAACAAAAGTCCGCATGGTCAAAGCAATGGTATTCCCTGTAGTCATGTATGGCTGCGAGAGTTGGACTATAAGGAAGGCCGAGCGCCGAAGAAAAATTCTTTTGAACTATGGTCCTGGAGAAGACTCTTGAGAGTCCCTTGGACTGCAAGAAGATCAAATCAGTCAATCCTCAAAGAAATCAACCCTGACTGTTCCCTGGAAGGCCAGATAATGAAACTGAAGCTCAAATACTTTGGCCACCAAATGAGAAGGGAGCACTCACTGGAGAAGACCCTGATGCTGGGAAAGATTGAAGGTCAAAGAAGACGGGGACGGCAAAGGATGAGATGGTTGGACAGTGTCATTGACGCAACGAACATGAAATTGAGCCAACTTCAGAGGACAGCGGAAGACAGGACGGCCTGGCGGGAGCTGGTCCATGGGGTCGCGAAGAGTCGGACTCGACTGTGCGACTGAACAACAACAAAATGACAAACATTCAAAGCACATAGTGACTGAGAAACTGAACTGTGAACTTGGATTTCCCCAGTTAACATTTTACATCTGCCAGAAGCTCAGTTGAGCACAGTCCTGTGCCTTTACCACAGTCTAGTCAACTGATTTCAGCTGCTTACACAGGACTAAATCTGCATAGGATGGTGCTATAGGTAACCTGAAGCCAATCTCTCTGCTGTTTGCAGTATAGGGATGGTGATGCTTACCTGCCAAACAAAGCTTTTGTCAAGCTAGGGTTGCCAATTCTGGGTTAGGAAATTCCTGGAGATTTGGGGGCTGAAACCTGGCAAGGTTTGGGGAAGGGGAGGGACCTCAGAATGGTTGCCAACCTTCTCTCATTTTTGGCTTCAACCTCCAGGTGGTGGCTGGATATCTCCTGGGATTTCAACTGCTCTCCAGATGACAGAGATCAGATCACCTGGAGAAAATGGCTGCTTTGGAGGATGAACTGTATTGGCATTGTATCCTGCTGAGGTCCCTCCCATCACCAAGCCCCACCCTCCCCAGGCTCCACCCTCAAAATCTCCAGGTATTTCCAACCCAGACCTGGTGATCCTAGACCTCAGCAGGATATAATGCCATAGAGTCCATCCTCCCAAGTTGCAATTTTCTCCAGGGGAGCTGATCTCTGCAGTCTGAAGATCAGTTTTAATTACAGGACATATCCAGTCCTCACCTGGAGGTTGGCAACACCAAAGACAACAGAGGTAATGTACTCTTTGCATATTATTGTTGTTGTTAGGGGAAAAGTGAAGTTTCCTAGGCTTGTTTTATAACCTCCCAAGGAAGATCTATAAATTGCTCTTCACTGCACAGTTTACGTTCTTATTTAAGAAACATTTATTCCAGTTTTTGCCTAACAGGGCTCTAAAGCAGCTTATGAAGAGGCTCCCAAACCAGGCTATACCATAATGGCAAGAAAGCAACGTATAAAACTATTGGGATACTTGGTTAATATAGCAGAGTTTGCCCAGTCATAGAAATGTGATACTGAGTGCAGTAAATAAATCTCCCAAGGAATATATTACAAAAAAAAGATAAACTTACATTTATTCAAGTAGATCCCATTCACATTCAGGTTGCAGTAGGAAGGAGAGAAAGCTTAATCTAAAGAGTACTTTCCCTATCACAAATGGCCAGCTAGTCCGGCATCATGTGTCTGGGAGTATGAGGGCACTGACTCTACACGAGAGACCGGAAAAAGCCGACAGAAGACGAAAAGTCTCTGGTTCGGGTTGGCTCATCTCAAAGAGATAAGGGGGTACCTGTTGCTTTTCTACAGGGAGGTGGATTGAAATTGTCCACTGAGACCATGGCTAGTGACATGGACTGCCTGACAAGGTCTTGAGATAGCAAGAGGAAGGTTGCAGGCTTAACTTGTATGGGAAATTATAGCTGTTTCTATAGAAATGCTAGAAGTGTACGAGGTAAAATCAGGGAGTTGGAGTGCTTGGTGTTGGAGGGAAAAATAGACATTGTGGGTATTTCAGAAACTTGGTGGGATGCGGCTTCCGGTCTGGCTCCCGCGAAAGGCAGACGCATCCTCGGGTCGCTCCCGAGGGCGCCTTGCCCGCCCGCGGTGGAGGAGGGAATCCGCGCAAGCGGAGACCCGAACGAGCCCCTCAGATGAGAGGAGCTCGGATCCGGGGCGCTTTAGGGCGTTCCAGGGGGGAGTCTCTCTTTCGGTCGAAAGATCGGAGATTGAGACTCTCGCCATGCCCTGCCCCTTTGGACCTTGCTGCGTGAGCGACCCCGTTCTACGGGGTTTAGCGGAACCACCGGGCGTCACCGAGTGATGAAGCGAATATCCGAAAAAAATGGAAAAGAAAAGACTGGCGTAACTGTGAGTTGTCAAAATACAGAGAAAATGAACTAAGAACGTTTCCCCCCCCCTGAGCGACCCCGTTCTACGGGGTTTAGCGGAACCACCGGGCGTCACCGAGTGATGAAGCGGGGAAAAAAATGGAAAAGAAAAGACTGGCGTAACTGTGAGTTGTCAAAATACAGAGAAAATGAACTAAGAACGTTTCCC
>NW_015164182.1:293356-293536 GCF_001447785.1 Gekko japonicus | reverse complement strand
AGAAAGTTTTTGATAAAGTTCCTAATCAAAGGCTCTTACGTAAGCTCAAAAATTATGGGATAAAAGGACAAGTCCTTTTATGGATCAAAAACTGGCTAATTAATAGAAAACAGAGAGTGAGTATAAATGAGCAATTCTCTAAGTGAAGGGTGGTAAGCAGTGGGGTACCGTCGGGATCAG
>NW_015164182.1:293057-293171 GCF_001447785.1 Gekko japonicus | reverse complement strand
TTCAATGTGGCCAAGTGCAAGGTGATGCACATTGGAGCCAAAAATCCTAAATATAAATACACATCAATGGGGTCTGAACTGGCAGAGACTAATCAAGAGAGAGATCTTGGAGTT
>NW_015164182.1:274344-292930 GCF_001447785.1 Gekko japonicus | reverse complement strand
CCCCTATATAAATCAATGGTGCGACCTCATTTGGAATACTGTGTGCAGTTCTGGTCACCACACCTTAAAAGGATATTATAGCTTTGGAAAAAGTGCAGAAAAGGGCAACTCGAATGATAAAAGGGTTGGAATACTTTCCCTATGAGGAAAGGTTAAGGTGCTTAGGGCTCTTTAGCATGGAGAAACGACGACTGAGGGGTGACATGATTGAGGTTTATAAGATTATGCATGGGAAAGAGCAGGTAGAAAAAGAGGTACTTTTCTCCCTTTCTCACAATACAAGAACTCGTGGGCACTCAATGAAATTGCTGAGCGGTCGGGTTAGAACGGATAAAAGGAAGTACTTCTTCACCCAAAGAGTGAATAACACTTGGAATTCACTGCCACAGGAAGTGGTGGCGGCTACAAGCACGGACGGCTTCAAAAGGGAATTAGATAAGCATATGGAGCAGAGGTCCATCAGTGGCTAATAGCCACAAGGTATAGATAGGGGCTTTGGGGCAAGTGATGCTCTGTCTTCTTGGTGCTTGGGGGGGTCAACAGTGGGAGGGCTTCTAATGTCCTGGCCCCACTGGTGGACCTCCTGATGGCACTGGTATTTCTGGCCACTGTGTGATACAGAGTGTTGGACTGGATGGGCCTTTGGCCTGATCCAACACTGGCGTCTCTTATGTTCTTATGTTCTTACCTGCAGAGACATGTGTCTCCATGGAAGGCCATGTGAGGTGAGCGAGAGGACAAAGTGAGAGATGAGGGGTCAGAGAGCAGCTCCCAGGTGAAGACAAAGTGAGGCATCCCATACAAGGAGATGACACCTATATACTTAGAGGGATGTACTGCCCCTCAGTGTCCAAGTATGCTGAGTTGCTTACTCCAACAAAAACAACAATATTTGCAAGCTGTGCAGAGTATTGGGCCCAGAACAAAACACAGCAAAGGTGATTCAATGAGAAGTCTCCCAGAACCGGTTATCAAATAGAACCTCCATGTTCAGAGGCAGGTGCTGTGCAGAAAAGAGGGCTTTTGTACCCTGCTTCTGAGTTTTCCAGACATATTTGTCTGGCCACTGTAAAGAATAGAATACTGTTCTAGCTGGACTGGTGAGGCAATGCTTTTTAAAACAACAGCTTAATTAATTACAAGTACAGAAGCAGAGAAGCAATGCTTTTGACTCAGAATCAAGTATTCTGCATGAAATACACACTGTTTGCATCTGAGAGATGCCCCTTCCTTGGATACTTATGAATGAAGTGCAATATAATAGAAATGTCATAGTTTTCTCATGATTGCAGGATGCATGGACCTGTGAAACCAGTGACTCATGTGTTTCCTGTAATTTTTTCAGAAACTTTTGATGTGGTACAGGACTCCCTGCTTACCAAGAAAGGAGCCAGCGGCTTTATAGACTCCCTAGCACTTGCCAAAGCCAGTTTTTACAATGTGCTTAATTGGAAATACCCTTGTCACACTTGACTTTGGCATAGAGTTACCACCTGCCAGGTTGGGTCTGGAGATATCCTGGAATTACAACTGATCTTCAAACTATAAAGATCAGTTCCCCTGGCAGGAGTCCCCAAACATTTTGAGCCTATGGGCACATTTGGAATTCTGACACAAGGCAATGGGTGCAGTCACAAAATTAGGCTTGCCAGGCTCCAGGTGGGGCCCAGAGATCTCCCTCTTTTACAGCTGATCTCCAGCTGACAGAGATTGGCTCCCCTGGAGAAAATGGCTGCTTTGAAGGGTGGATTCTATGGCACTGTACCATGCTGAGGCCCTTCCCCTCCCCAAACTCCACCTTCTCCTGGATCCACCCTGTTATGTACTGAGTCTGAACCGTACGTGGAAACTGACTAAGCTTGTGAACCAGAACAATAGATAGCAAGGATCCTAGAATGGACCTATTGAGTAGGAGTTGTAATATAAATAGCCTATCACGAGGAGTGTGTGGGGTGGGGTGTTTTCCACACATATAAGCAGGACTCCAGCCTTGCTAGACTTGTTTTGGAGTTAAGCTGAAATCACTAATAAACTATGAGCTGATCACTACACACGTCTCGAACCCAGTATATTTCACACCCCCAAAGTCTCCAGGTTTTTTTGCAATCCAGACCTGGCAACCCTACACAAAATGGCTGCCACAGGAGGCAGAGCCAACCACAAAATGTCAGGGAGTGAGGTTATATATAATTCTTAACATTACTTCTTCACCATTTCAGGCAGAAGCTCTCTTTAACAGGATGCCTTTTAATCTATACATCCAATCAGAAGCCATGCTGGGCAAAAGCCCCACCTACTTTCTAAAAGCACTCGGTGGGCACCAGGAAAGGGGCATTACGTTGGGGACCCCTGCTCTATGGCATTACATCCCTGAGTCAGCTTGCTAACCTCCAGATGGGGCTGAAGATCTTCCAGAATGACAACTGTTCTCCATACTACAGAGATCAGTTCCCCTGGAAGAAATGGCAGCTTTGGAGGATGGACACTATGGCGTCACATCCCTCCAACCTAAACATTAAGTTGCCAGCCTCCAGGTGGGTGGAAAGGAGAGGGTTATGGGAATAAGACCATGTGACCGGGAAAAAAGTTACCATGACCAAATTACTAATAATATTTCCCAGCCATCCTTTCAGTCTTGTCCTCAAATCGTGCTTCTATCCTCCCTTCTCTATCGGCAGTATATGGCTCTTTCACAAACTTGCTTTACAAGGGTGCTTCTAAAATAAATCAGCAGTTGCTATAATCCCTAATGTGTTTTTTTTAAGCCCTCTGGTGGTACGGGTGGGGAAATGGCAGCTGAGGAAAGCATGCAGAGAACACTTTTCCATTATTGCCCATGCGTGTGCCTGTGCATTCACAGCAGCAATGAATGGAAAATGGAAACGCCTCGCAAATTTGGCTCCAGCCCTGGAAAGTTTTTCGCCCTCTAAGGATCATGTTGAACAAGGGTTTGGCATTTGTACAAAGATCACTCCTCTTTGACCATTTGTTTTTCTTCCTGTACTCCTCTCCTTTGTCCTCAGTTGGGATCCAAAGCAGTTTTTTTTTTGAGCCCCTGAAGGGAATTTTTTATTATTTTTATAAATCTACAATACTACAGAAAATAATAAGGGTGGGGTACTACATATATGGGAGAAAGGAAAGAAACCAACTATACCTAAAAACCCAAGAGAGGAGATCCTCAATAAAGCTTAGTTACATTAAATCATAACTCTTGTAAAACAATATTAATTGAGTCAAGTTTTTCACACATTTTCACTTTTCTTTAGCAAATTTAGCTGTTCAGAAACCATACCCCCCCACCACATTTATGCACCACATTTATGCATCAGCAACCTCAAGGCACAATACAGAGTCCTTCAGCCTCTATTTCTCTTTTCCTCGTCTCTTCCTCAGCTTATAGGGGCTTTTGGGAGCTGCAGCTCCTTGCGCCGCCAGAGAGTCCTCTCCGGAAGATTCCGTCTCTAATTCCCCACTCGAACTGTTATCATCTTCTTTTCCTTCCTCCTCTTCTTTTCCCAGCTGAGTCTTTAAGAATTCTTTGGCTTTAAAGGCAGAGTCAATTCTTTCTTTTTTGTCTTTCATCTTGAAAGCCACTCCTTCCGGAAATAACCATTTGTATCCAATTGAGTTTGTCTGAAGATAAGTCACCAGCTCTTTGTACTTCCTTCTCCGTTGTCTTACGTCAAATGGAATATCCTTAAGCACTCTAATCTTGGTTTCCCCCATTTTCAGGGGTGTTCTAGAAATTGATTTTAGGATTGCATCCCTTATGTGCCTCTTCGAGAATCTCACAACAATCTCCCCAGGCAAATTATTCTTTTTTATATATCCTGAATATGATCGATAGACCATATCCATTTCGCTTAGTAGCAGTTCTGCCGTCATTGCTGTCGCTAGGACCAACAATTCACTCATTAGCTCTTTAGGATTCTCTCCCAATTTTTCCGGCACACCCTGGAAGCGAAGGACCATGTTGGCCTTATCCATTTGCACCTGCAGCCATTTATCTTCCATTGAAGTTTGCTTTAACTCCAACTTTTGGACTTTCTTCTTTACTTTTTCCGTTGTTGCAGTCACCTCTTTGATTTTCTCACTGTCTTGCTTCATTATCTGTATCATATAATTCATCTGGGTTTGCTGTGCTGTCAACTGGTTTTGCTGCACTGTCAGATTTTTGGTTACTTCCGACATTTGTTCTTTGATGTTATTCGACTGCTCCAGCAGAGGGCGCATACATTCCGCTACAGTCTTTGCTAGCTCATTTGTCACTTCCGTTTTAGGGCTCTCCAGTCCTTTTACTTTCGGAATCAGCTTGTCTTTGTCCCTCTTGCCCGCCATCTTTGCCGTTTGTTTACTCTTTGTAAAAGTTTTTTAAAAGTCTTTGCAATGTGCTCAATCGCTTCTCTACATTGGTGAGTACATCTGAACAGTATACTTCGCGTCTCTACTTGCTCCCCCCTTTTCGTTTAAAAGTCCATGCGCATGGGAGGTGTCCCCCCCCCCGCTCGCTTTTCCTGTTCTGCTAGATGGGGTGGGGAACGTCTTTCCTTTTAAAATTCATTTCTCAGTTGACTCACGTTCATAGCTGGTCGTCCGACCACTCTTCTTTCATCGTTTTAAATGCTCGATCTCCTGCACTTGACCCGGTTAGCTTCACTAGTGCTTAATCAGCCTCTCAGCTCGAAGAACCACTGGAGTGGAGGGGAGCCTCGATTCTCTGGCATTCCGCCATCGAAGAAGCTACCCCTCAAAGCTCCTTGGCCAGGACACCTTTGCCGGTACCCTGGGGGGGTTAACGAGCCTGCTCATCCCCTTCTTCGGCCAGAGCGTGGCTACCCCCCTGGGAGGTACCGAAGGAGCGTCCGCAGTCGTGGAGCCATCGATCGGAAGTCCCGGGATCCAAAGCAGTTTACACGTTCTCCTCTCCTCCATTTTATCCTCACTACAGCCCTGTAAGGTTGGCTAGGCTGAGCCTGTGTGACTGGCCCAAGATCATCCAGTTAGCTTCCATGGCAGAGTGAGAATTCGAACTCAAGTCTTCCAGATCCTGCTCTGAAACCACTACACAGTCCCAGGTCAGAGTTCCAGACAGATGTGAAGGATATGGGATCAAATACAGAATAGAATAAAAGGATTAAAAATACTTGATCCTACTAGAAATTCAAATGTGATTAAAGTTTGAGAAATCTCAGATAAGAGTGCAGATGAATATAATGCCTGACCTGCAAGGATTTAAGAAAAAGGAAATTTTGTATCCTTTAACTTTCCTGGTTAATTTGTCATAGATGATGGATTGCCCTTGAAGTAGTTCATCTACATCTTGGAAGCATCCTGTCAGACTCGGGCTGGTTTATGGTTGTGCTGATCAATGTATTGCGATTTATGATCTCCATCTGTTCTGTCTTCCTGTCTCCCCTGCCCTCGCTGTCATTCCTGCGGGTGGGGGAAAGTGTGAATGCCTGGATGTGTGAATGAGGGAGTAGGATAGCCGCCTATGCTTTGTAACGTCTTTCCCATAACAAGTGTGCCTCTGGGAGCGCCTGTTCACAGCAGGATGTCCTTGAAGTCTTCAGATAACAATTTTCACAGGCCTAGCTGAATAGATGCAATTGTGAGAAGAGGGTGTGTGTGAATGACATATGCAGGGCTTTTTTTGTAGAAAAAGCCTAGCAGGAACTCATTAGCATAATAGACCACTCCCAACAGCAAAAACTCATTAGCATATTAGGCCACACCCTGACAGCACAGCTCATTAGCATATTAGGCCACACCCCATGCCTTCCCCTGGCTTACCCGGGCGCCCTGCGGCTGCAGGGAGCCCAGGCAAGCCTGCCCTTGGATGGCGGGGGGGGGGTTTTTGGCGGGGGTGTGTGTCGCTCTCCAGGGCTTCCCTCTGTAGCCACGCATGCAGAGGTTTTGGCTGTAGTGGGCGTGGCCAACTCTGAAGCCAGCCGGAACTCCGTTCCTGTGCGTTCCTACCCAAAAATAGCCCTGGACGTATGTATGGAATGTGTCTTTTGACTATACCTTGAGTTACTTTCACTTTATGCTTTAGTCTTAGCAAGGAGTTCATCCTTGCTACTATCCAATTCTCTTTCCAATAAAACCTTTCTTAAAAGAGCTGTGGACTGAGAGTGGATTTACTGGGAACCTGACACATCCACTTGTTGAAGCCCTGGGATTTTTACCAGGCAACAAAAGTAGTGGGTTGCTTTTCCAAGCACATACAAACAGATGCCTGGAAAATTGAGACCAGGGAACAATTTTCCATAAATTCTGTTTCCAGACAGAGTCAGTGCTTTTCATTCAGGGCTGGATTAGCCCTTTAACTTACTGAGAAGGTTCCTGGTAGATTGCAGCCCTGAAGGATGCTTGGACCTGCCCTCTGCTGGCAGCGCCAGGCAGTGCTTGCTCATTGTCTCCTCCCCCACCACCAGCAGTTGGCTCAGACTTGGCAGGCAGCCACACAAGAGGAAACAACAGGCAAGCCTGTGGAGCCACTCAGCTCAGCATGTTCCATGGCCATTTGAACAGGCCAATCCACCCCATTATTAACTATCAAAGTTGGGAAGATATTGATATTTTACATGGAAGATGCTCCCTGCTTACTTAACCTATGCAGGCCTTTGCCAGGCCCTTCTTGTGTTCTTCTGCTATTTATAGAGAAGAATGCCTGAGCTGGCTTCTCTCTGTTCCTTTCCCATCTCTCCCTCCTTGCCTGGAGGGGATTTCTAGAGGAAATACGCTTGGCTGCTAAAATAGCCAATGAATTCCCATCATCTGTTTCCAATCTGGGTTTGTCAGCCTCACAAGAATCAGTGGGTCTGAGTATTTCCAGGGGAACCCCCCCCCCCCCGCCCGTCAGAAAGGGCTCTTCAATTCCCTCTCCCTGCAATTAATTTGCCTGCAATCACATCTTCCCTCCTGGAGAGTGATTTGGGGCTGTGGGGGATGGAAATGAGTCCTTGTGCTGTAGGGCAAATGCTGCATCCTAGCTAGTTTGCATCATGGCTGGATTTGTGTGGGGGGCATTATTGCTGGCTGGCCTGCTTCTCATCACATAAGGGGGGGGGGGACCATCTGTGCCTTCATCTCTGTGTACCCAGACCACAAAACCAGGTTCTGTTATTGTATGGAAAAATAGCATTTCATTTTTGTTCAGAGCTCTGAGTGGCAAATCTCTCTCCTTATGGAACCTTACTGGGGTAGCTGCCAAGGACTGCAGCAGGCAGACCCAGGTGGGTTTCCAGGCACAGCCTATGCCCAGGGGTCTCTCAGCTGTCTCTCCCACCTGCCACCCTTGGCAATGGTTTTGCAGCTTCCCTTCCTTGCTTTTGCTCCAAAGCTGAAGCTCACAAAAGAACGAAGGGATCTGTATTGTATTTTAAACCACCCAAAGAAAAACTATACTAACGAGGAAAATCAAAACATATCTACCAGTTATATATATTTTTTCTTCACTTGTTTGTATATGTGTAATTCTAAAATAAAATTGTACTTCTAAAAAAATGGATTCAGAAAGGAAACATTTCTGTTTACAGTAGGGCTTTATGGTACTTGAATACTTCCACACACATTATAGAAAGAACCCTTATGGCAATGCTATAAAGTGGAGCAGTATTGTTATCCTCATATTACAGATGAAAAACAGCCTGCCCAGGGTCACCCAGTATGTTTGTGATGTTGGAGGCAAGGACTTCACAGTTCACATGGTTCACAACTACACAGCATCAGCCACATCCATGGTACAGGATTCTTACTCAGAGATAAATTCCACAGATTTCAATGTACTCCCTTTTACCCATGCTTCCTGCAGTTAGAGAGTAGGACGACAACTGCAGAAGCCTGGATTAAAATCCCTACTCACAGGGTGACCTTAGACAAGTCACTGTTGCAGAATAACCTGTGACAGCCCCCCCCCCATACAACATCCCTCAAAACACATGACCACATGTAACTTTCATCCTGCTTTAAAGGATTTCCCTCCCTCCTATTGCTTTGCCTGAAGAAGAAAGGCTGCTTTTGTGGCGATCCCAAACTTCTGTAGATATAGCATCTGTACCCCTGGGTTGCCAAAAGAACTGAGAAATTCCTGGAGCTTTGGAGGTGCAGCCTGGAAAGGGCTGGGTTTGGGGAAGGTAGGGACCTTAGCAGTGTATAATGCCATAGAATCCACCACCACCCAAAAAAACAAGCAGCCGCTTTTTCCATAGAAACTGATGTCTGTACTCTGGAGATCAGTTTTTGTCTTCACATCCTGGGAGATCTCCAGACCTCACTGGATATTGGCAACCCTAACCCCAGCCTTCCTCAGGCTGGATGGAAGCGAAACCTGCTCTCCCCAAGGCTTCACCCCCAAATCTCCAGAAATTTTCCAAGCCAGAGCTGGTAACCCTACCCCTTCCCCTCACAAGCTGATCTAGGAACTTGATATGGTATTCCCGGCCCCTCAAGAAAAACCAACCCGATTCATCTGCCTCCCAGGTGAGGAGAATTGGCTCTTGTGCTGCCACCATTGCTCTACTCCCAATCTAGGCCTTGCTACTCCTTTGTTCCTTGGCTCTTCAGCTTTTTGAGATTTTGCTCCCCATCTTTTCAGATTGCCACTGACAAGCCACTTTTATGTGTGCCACATAAACAGCTGCAGCCCAGGCCCATGTAGATTTATGGAGGAGAGCTCCATCAATGGCTACTAGCCAAGATGACTAAAGAGAACCTCCATATTCAGAGATAGTAAAACTCTAAGACTCAGGGCTAGGAGGCAACATCAGGGGAAGGCCTTGGCCTCTGTGTCCTGTTCACCGGCCCTTTGGGGTGGCTAATCAGTCACAGTGCGAAACAGGATTGTGGGCTGCATGATGGACCACTGGTCAGAGCCTACAGAATACCTCTTAACTTCTCTAGAAGCTGGAATTGGATTGGGCCTAAGGTTGCCAGCCTCTGCTTTAAAAATTCCTGGAGATTTGGGAGTGGTGCCTGTGCTGAGAGGCAGTTTATAGATTAAAAGGACAGAAACACCTCTCTTAATATCATCCCAAAATCTTAAATCCAGGGCACTGCTTGGGCCAAAAATGGACCAAGATGGATGCTAGCCAGGCATCAGCCTAGGAAATCAGTTTCGAGGTGCACATCAGAGCATCTGGCTAGCTACTACTCCCTCCCTGCCCTGGAGAGATGCAGGGCTTTAGGACAATGGGTCTTCCAGGACCTATTGATTCACTCAGTATAATTCCTTCAGCACCCAAGTCTTACTCCCCTTCACCCATTACCCTTGATTAAGGCAGTTGGTCCCACACTCTCATTGGTTAGATGTTGAGCCTCTTTGGCCCTTGCTTGCCTTCTGTTTTATCTTATACTAGCCTGATACCCATGCTTTGCTATGGTATTTAAGTTCCGTAAATCCAGTTATAATACTGATGATATGAAGTTTGAAATGTGACATTTGTTAGAGGAATTTTTTTCCTCCTCTATTGAAGGACCTCTCTGTAGACTGAAGGACATTGGTGTTTCTGCCCTCAGGTGCTAGGATCACCAGGCTGTTTGGTGAGCTCACTCTAGAGCAGGCAACATTTAAGAAGCAGTCGTCTGTTAAGTCAACTTCTGAGGTTTTACCTCAGAACTCTGAGATACACAGTTGACCTGCCAGGCACATGGAAAACAATTGGGGGAACACATTTTGATCCTTTTTACCCCCTTAGGGGTCATGTTTCTCAGAAATCTCTTTGTGTGTGGGGGGGGGTTGACATCATGGAAGGAATGCATTCCCCTTATGTTGGGTTTCTTGGTGCAAGGGTTTGGCCTGGGCATTGAATTGGGGGGGAGGGCATACCCCCCTTTTTTATTACAAAATTGCCTCTCATTTATGTCACATTTAAGAAGTGGGACATAACTACGTATTCAAAACACCATCCGAGCAATCAGAATTAAGCAAGTTCATATGAACCAATTTTCTAGAACCCACATTATGAGAAGTTAATTAACCTAATAAAGGAAACCTGTTTTCTACAAATTTGGGGTATATTTCCATTGTGGGTGGGAGTGTGGCTAAGCTGGGCCAGCAGCACCGCTAAGGTGACCCTGCTGGGGAGGCGTCCCTGATGGATTAAAGTACCCTGGTCCTGCTTCTACACCTGACAGATACCACCCTGTGTGGTGTTGGGGGTTGTATTTAAAGGGATTAGGGAGGCTAGGCCAGCACCAGAGCTAAGACAAACCTGCTGAGCAAACCTCCCCGGCAGCTGTAAGCATCCCACCTCCTCTCCTACACCTGACAGGCAGTTGCCGTTCCAATGTAGGAGAGGGAGAGGGAGGGGGAGGAGTATTAGAAGCCACCATGGAGGTGGGGCTGGCAGGATCACTAAGGCATTACTGCTGGGTCGGGCTCCCTCGTGGCTTTAAGCACCCTGCAACCGCTGCTGCACCTGACAGATAACCACCTGTTAGGTGTAGGAGGTGGGGTGAGTGTGTTGGAAGCCATCAGAGAGGCTGGGCCAGCAGCATCGCTAAGGTGATCCTGCTGGGGTAGCGTCCCTGATGGATTAAAGTACCCTGGTCCTGCTCCTACACCTGATAGACACCAGCCTGTCTGGTGTTGGGGGGGTTATGTTTAAAGGCATCAGAGAGGCTGGGCCAGCAGCAGGGCTAAGGCAATCCTGCTGAGCAAACCTCCCCGGCGGCTGTAAGCATCCCACCTCCTCTCCTAAACCTGACAGGCAGCTGCCTGTCCAGTGTAGGAGGGGGAGGGGGAGGAATATTAGAAGCCACTGTGGAGGTGGGACTGGCAGGATCACTAAGGCTTTACTGCTGGGGCGGGCTCCCTTTAAGCACTCTGCAACTGCTGCTGCACCTGACAGACAACTACCTTTTAGGTGTAGGAGGTAGGGGGAGTGTCGGAACCCATCAGAGAGGCTGGACCAGCAGCTTTGCTTCACCTCACAGACGGTTGGCCACTCCTGATTTCCTCAACTGTCATTAGCTCTCTGCAGTCCCTTGTAACTGTTTTTTTTTTTTTACCTCAGAACTCTGAGCTCTGCAGCTGACCAATCAGAGAGTGAGGGGGTGCAAGGAGACAGCCACCTGGCAGCCACATAGGAATCAATGGGGGGAACACATTTTACCCCTTTTGACCCCCTTAGAGGTCGAATTTCTAAAAAGCCCTTCTTAGTGAGCATCTATGCCATGGTAGGAGCACTCCCCAAATTTGATGTTTCTAGGTCCAGCGGTTTGGCCTGGGCATTGATTTTACCTCTCTTCTTTTCTTTCTTACCTGGGCTTGAAGCTGTAGCAAGATAATCTGTTCACAATAAGTTAAATGAATATGTCATGTAAGATGTACCTCTATTTTTGTAAGTAAAATTTCTTTCTCTTGTTACCACTGCAGTCGGGAAAATGTAGAAGATCGGGAACACTGCATAAGGCTTCTGTGCTTCCAAGGTATATATATATATATATATTTTACCCAATATTATCAAAGCCAGTTTCTCAACAGAGGGAGATCAGTGGGAATGTGCTGCCATAGAGTCTACCCTCTGAAGCTGCCATTTCCTCCAGGGGAACTGATCTCTGCCGTCTGGAGATCAGAATTCCAGGCCCCACCTGGAGGATGGCAACCCTAGATGGATCGCTGACATTTTCACTTCTGGCTGACTATGGTGAAAGGAGTAATATCTGGGGAATGAAAAGTATTATGTGGTACCGTAGAGGAAAACTGACTGTAGCCAATGTACTACTTCTTGTACCCTGATCTGCAGAAGGTGACCTCCATGAAATATCTAATTGCATCTCCATCTACAAAAGCTATTGTGGTGAGCTCGGCTTACTAGATTTTGTAATGTGCCAGAAAATTATTGATAAAAATCTGGAAGATCTTCAAGATTTCAGAAATATCAACCATTAGAATTAGAAGCTTCAATGGTCTTGATTGATGCAGAAGTGCACTGACCCAACTCCAAGGATTTCGGGTGATGGGGTGCAGCTCAGTGGTAGGTAGAGCATCTGCTTAACATGCATAAGGTCCCAGGTTCAACCCTCAGCATCTCCAAGTGAAAGGACCAGGCAGCAGGTGATGTGAAAGACCTCAGCCTGAGACCCAGGAGAGCTGCTGCCAATCTGAGTAGACAACACTGACCTTGATGGACTGATAGTCTGTTTCAGTATAAGGCAGCTTAATGTTTTATAGCTGTGTTTTTATATCTGTATTTGCTGGCGGGAGGGCGGGGTAAAAGCCCAAATAAATAAATAAATAAATGTGTTAACCTGTAGCATGGCAGTGACATCCCCATGACAGCCCAACAATGCATGCCAATGCTGGCTCACCTCCCTGACACCATCCTGCCTCCACACAGAGAACACAACATCATTCACTGTAGGAAGGGCTATGGCATGCCCATGAGGAGCCCTGTGGCTGCCACACTTCTGTGGGCGGGGCATATGAATCCACTTTTGCAAATACATTTCCCTTTGACTGGCAGACACTCAGGGAAGGAAGCATGGCCATTCTAATGGTATCCCC
Organism: Gekko japonicus; assembly: GCF_001447785.1. Classification (NCBI taxonomy): domain Eukaryota; kingdom Metazoa; phylum Chordata; class Lepidosauria; order Squamata; family Gekkonidae; genus Gekko; species Gekko japonicus. The sequence continues at coordinate 280,416 of NW_015164182.1, read as the reverse complement.
CCGCTACTTGCAGAGCTCACTCGGCTGAGGAAACCCCAAAGAAGTCCACACCCTCTCCAGGCAAGGGTTCAATTTTGGGCAGGGGAACAATGGTCTGAGGAGCATTTTTTTTTTTTTGCACGACAAGGAAGCACAGGCTCTAGGAGGAGAATGCACAACTGCATATTCACCAGAAGGCATTTGTGTCGCAGGCACGGATCATTTTGTTTAGCATACTTTGCTGGCTCAGGAGGTCCATTGCCACTGCTGCAATTCATCTCAGTAACCCTTGTTTTCTATCTCCCACCCCATTCTGTAGCCTCCAGGGTTTATCACCCACCAGGGGGATTGTAGAGCCTGTTCCTCCCCCTTGCCAGAAAACAACCCTGCTGAAAGTGGCACCCCTCCCAGGGCAAGTCCCATGATGCTGAAGACTGCTGAGGTTAGTCCTGAGTGGAGGGGGATAGATCCCCAGGGGACAGATCCATTTTTGTGCAAACCCAAATTATATCCCCATGGTTGTTTTGGCTATACATTGGTGGAGGGAGGGCCATAGACACCTCCTAAGAGCTTTGGAGGAAAGGGGTTGTGACAGGCAGTTTGTCACAGGGGAGAATTAAAAAAAACATATATCATGTAACAGCATAACTACCATATAAATATATTACATATGTATATTAATGCATATGAAGGGGGGAAAGAGAGAGACTCTGGGACTTTTTTGTTTAGAAAAAAGATAATGTATGACATGATAAAGGTTTATGAAATTGTGCATTTATTTACTTTATTTATACTCTGCTTTTCTTCCTGAGCCCCACCTGGAGGGTGGTGGTGACCCCAACCCATAACACTAAAACTCTCAGGGGCACCCAATGGAGTTCATGGGCAATGGGTACAGGACAGACAAAAGGAAATTCTTCTTTAGTCAATAAGCAATTAAAAGAAGACTTGCATAATTTTCCTCTTCTTCAGTTTATCCTTACAACAACCCTTTGAGGTAGGCTACACTGAGGAAGTGACTAGCCCAAAATCACCCAGCAAGCTCCCATGGAATAGAGGGGACTTGAACCTGGGTTTCCCAGTTCCTCATGTGACCCTCGAACCACTCACCACACTAAATAAATTATGCATGGGATAGACAAAGTGGCTAGGGGAGCTTTTTCTCCCTCTCCCGTAATTAGTGTTGTCAGCTCTGCACTGAGAAATACCTGGAGATTTTCGGGATGGAGCCTGGGGAGGGACCTCAGCATGGTACAATGCCATAGACTCCATCGTCCAAAGCAGCCATTTTTTTTTCAGGGGAACTGATCTTTTTTGTCTGGAGATCAGTTGTAATACTGGGAGATCTCCAGGCCCCACATGGAGTGTGTATGAAAAAATATATAACACTGTGTGTGATAAATGCATACTTAAGGTATATCTATTTTGTGCTTTTTATTTTTTAAAAAATGTTTCTATACTACTTTATAAATATTGGTGTCAAGTATTTCAAAACATAGATGCACCACAACAATACATCAAAGTGCAGGTTAACACTATACCCAAACAGCACCTTGTCAATTTCACAAACACTGATCCCACCCGACTCTAGTAATTTATCGGTATGGAATACAATCTTTTTCAAGGACAGTGATATACATACAAGGCACAATAAATCCTCTTTGTGAGTACAAGACTCCTAAATAGCAGCATTTTTCTAGGGTCCCTTTGGAACCTTTGTGGCAAACATAATAACTTATGCAGGCCACACGGGCCTGATATTGCGGGAGGGGAGGTGTGGCTAATTACACCGGCGCAGTTTGATCCATGATTACACGATCAGACGTGCCAGCGGCACACCACGGGTCCTTCCCTTGGCGACGGCAGGTAAAGGAAGGGAATGCCGTGCACTGGCGCGACACCACGGGAGTCTGGAGGTAGCCCGTGGCAAACGTTTACTAGTACCTTGGAACCTGGAGGTACTAGTTTTTTAACTCGCAGGCCTTTGCCTCTGTGACTGCACAGAGGCAGTGGTGTAAGCTGTCCCAGCAAAATAAAAAGTCCACTTGCACCTTAAAGACGGACAACTTAAAAAAGGACAACATTCTTTCCAGCATGAGCTTCCCTGATCCCCGTAGTTTGGAGATCAGCTGTAATTCCGGGAGAACTCCAGCCCCACCTGGAGAATGCCAACCGCATTTACCACAGCAACTGGTTGGGTACTGTTCTAAGCAGAATGCTGACTAGATGAACCACGGCCCATAATCTTGAGCAAACTACAACTCCCAGCAGGCAGCGCAGCCGCTTGCGAAGCTGGTGGCTTGAGCCCGCCTCCTCGTCGACTCTTGGAGGCTGATGTGATTGGCGACTAGCGGTGATCAAGGAGGCTGGGCGGCTCCCGCGAAACGAGTGTGTGTGTGGTCAGGGTAGGTAGAGCTGTGCAGAGCAAGGGACCGGTTGAGAAGGTGAGCGTGCAGGGAATAGAGGTGGCATTGGGGAGGGTGGAGTTTCCCTGGCTGGGAGGGTTGGTGGGTGCACGTATATATGTATGCATAGAGTGGGGGCAATGCCAAGGTGGATCGCAGTCCCCTCCCCGCTGTTCCTGGGAGTGTTGGTGTTGGGTGGTACCCGCCTCTCATCTCCCCCCCCCCCCCGGGTTTAAGGGTGAGGGGAAGACAGGTTGCTAGTGGATCAGAAAAACCCCAGCCCCGTCGGCTCTTTTGCCCTAATCTTTAAGTCTGCAGGGATCAGTGCTTTCACCGGATGGAGCGAAATGTGTCTGTTCCAGGTAAAGGTGCTTTTCGGGCGGGAGGTGGGGTCAGAGGCAAAAGTTGGCAGCGCTGGGAGCCAAGTCGCGCTTAGAAATCATACCATCTGGTTTGGAAGCCCTCCCTTCCCTCTAACCTCGCAAAGATTCAGTAAGAAAGAAAGTGCACTCTGCACGTGCTCAGGAGCACTTTTCTGCTGGTTTTACTTTGGATGTGCCGAGGCTGGAACTTGACACCAGTTAAATCATCTTAAGAGGGTGGTGATCAGTGGTGAGAAAACAGGAGGGCAGTTTGTGCTACTTAATATCTGACAGGAGAGTTTTTGGAAATCACACATGCTTGGAAGACTCTCCCATAATCCCAGACGCATGTAGGCTGTTTGTGGTTAGCCACAGGGACAGGAAACCCTGTACAGGCATTGAGGCACATGCATGGCCCATAGATCCCCAGGATAGGTCCTGCAAGACTGACCTCGCTGGACAGCTCCAAGTACTCCGATAAGAGGAAAGGATGTGCTTTTATGCATTCGTAAAGAGCCTGCTTCAAAGGGGAGGGAGACACTTGTTGAGCTCTGCCATTCTGTGGTTACAGTTCCAGAGGGTTTTCCGTGTTTGTCTGTTGTAGCATAAGTAAGCAGGTGTCTCTGTGGCAATTTAAAGACTTGACAAGATTTTATCCCAACATGAGCTTTTGTGGACTAGAGCCTACATGGTCAACTTTTCCTTTGTGCTATTTATCTTGATAAAACCTAGATTCCACAGCCATTTCTGGTGTAAGCCAGTTTAGTTAAACTCAAGAAATGGCCAAGAACAGCTGTTGTGATTTTGTGGAATAAATTTTGCATAATTGCATCTCACCCTGTACTTCAACCGTTTCTATTTATTCTTTTTAAAAATATATATAAATGTTTTCACCAAGCTACATCTGACAAAGTGGGCACTAGTTCACAAAAACCTTTGGAATAAAATCTCATTCATTTTTAAGATGCCACATGACTAAGTGCCACTATCCTATGGTCATGTATGTTGCCTGCCTTTGATTGCTCAGTTTCTAAGGTGAAAAATGCTGCAGCTTCAGTCTGGCTGGAAGCTTTACCCTCTAACTTGGAAAATGTTCCCTACAATCCATATATGTATGGTTATTCAGAGGTTGAGGAAATGCACCCTGTACATGCTTAAAGGTAAAGGTTCCCTTGCTCGAAAGCCAGTCGAATCCGACTCTAGGGTTGCGGTGCTCATCTCCGTTTCAAAGCCGAAGAGCCAGCGCTGTCCAAAGATGTTTCCGTGGTCATGTGGGCGGCATGACTAAACACCAAGGCGCAGGGGATGGTGTTACCTTCCCACTGAAGTGGTACCTATTTATCTACTTGCAATTTCTTGCTTTCGAACTGCTAGGTTGGCAGGAGCTGGAACTAGAGACGGGAGCTCACCCCGTCATGTGGCAACTCGGGTCTCGAACTGCTGAACTACCGACCTTCCACAGCCCGCAGTTCAGCGTCTTAACCACTTGAGCCACCACAGCTCCCCTGTACATGCTTAGGTACTCCCTATTTTACTGCTATTGAGCCCTTGCTTCTCCAATGCCCAACACTGTATATTTGTTATATAGCTTTCTGGTTGCCCTGTCCATAGATGTACGTGCAGTTCTAAAAACTGGTGATGACTGTATCTTGCTTTTTGTGTGTGTGGAATGAGAAGATGGAGGGAAGATGGACTGTCGGGCTGCCTCTTCTCTACATACCTGGCTGGAAAGCACTGCTTAAAGCCAGGAAAGGTTTATACCGGGGTGTCTGACTTGAAGATGACAATGACAGTTTCGTAGACTGTTGTGGCCTCTTGATCTCTGTGTCTTGGTTCTCCTGCCTGCAAAATGGGTGCAGTGGTACAATTGTGATTGTCAGCTTTATTCTGGTAATGACAAAGGACCAAGAATGCCCCCCCTCTGATCAGTGGACAAATGTGTAAGAAATGACTGGTGAGGTGGTTTTGGATGCTCAGGTAGTTATGCCATTTTTGTTGGTGGCAGGGACTTCTTTCTTGAAGCAGTTAATTTATAAAACACTTGGGGTGGATCAGTCAGGGGCAACTGGTTGGAAAGGGGAATGGAACCTGGAAGGGATGGTGGATGAAAACACGGCAGGAGAGAAAGCAATGATTCTTTCCTTGAACCGCTTCCCTTTGGGGTGGCTGTTTATCCTCTGCTGGCTGTGCTTAAGATTCTTTGTTCCTAGGCCTGGTTGGCTTTTCCCTGGAGGGTTATGCTGCAAAAACCACATGGTTGAGAGGAGCTAGATTCTGCTTCGGTCCTAATGCCCCTTGCATAAGCAGGTCACCTTTCAGAGTTCTGCGTTCTCCGGGGATGAACGTTGGAGGGTCAAGATGTTAATCTCCTGGCAGTTCCAGCCTTTCTCCTCTACATCTGTATTCTGCAAGCCTATTAATTAGGTCTCCCTCTCCAAAGCCTACTTTCCAACTCCATTTTAAGAACTCATATATTTGATCTCCTCAGGTAGTTGTGTGTATAATTGTGGAAGGCAGGGTGGATCTTAAAGCTAGAAAGCTACATCATGGTTTTAAGAGGGCTTCCACAAGCGGAGCGTTCTTCCACTAGGAGTGCTCATGGGCTGCTAATCTGTTATCATTAACAACATATGCCATAAATAAGTGCACATTTCATCTTGGAGTGGTATCATGAGGGGGGTAGTAACATCTGCACAGCTGCTGTCACACACAGCTGCTGGCCAGCTCTCCTCTTTGCTGGTCATCTCTTTCCAGGGTTGTTGAAAATATAGTCGGGGTGAACGTTTAAACATGTTTGTTGCTTCTCAGGCCAGGCAGTTATTTTGCTGATGTTCAGTTCTACCCCAATGGCTGAGCACATGTCTTGAACACAACAGATTCAGGGTTCATTCCCAGTTAAAAGGGATCTTGGGTAGCAGATTTCGATCTAGACTAGAAAGATGAGTGGTCTGGCTTGGCATAAGGCAGTTTAATTTGTAAACACAAAACAAATGCTGTCTTCTGTGTGTGTGTGTGTGTGTGTGTGTGTGTGTGTGTGTGTGTGTGATGTGCCATCACGTTGCTTCCAACTTATGGTGACCCTATGAATTAATGACTTCCAAAATATATCCTATTGTTAATAGCCTTGCTTGGGTCTTGCAAACTGAAGGCTTGTGGCTTCTTTTATTGAGTCAGTCCATCTCATGTTGGGTCTTCCTCTTTTCATGTTTGCCTTTACTTTTCCTAGCTTTATTGTCTTTTCCAGTGAATTTTGCTTAATATAGGTGGGAAGATCAGAAGGCTAGAATTTCCTGAGATTTATTGTCAGGGTGTGGATTGTTATCTAT
>NW_015164182.1:260388-274318 GCF_001447785.1 Gekko japonicus | reverse complement strand
CTCCCAAGTTTTTTTTCTGTGCTTGGGAAGGGACTGCACATTAAAGGAAAGGGAGCGTCTGTTCTGATGTTCTTTCCCTGCTTTTCCTTGGCAGGGTTGAGAAGTCCTTCTTAGCAGTAGCTGTAGGAGAAATGGAGATGCAATCTTACTACACCAAACTCTTGGGAGAGCTCAATGAGCAACGGAAGAGGGACTTCTTTTGCGACTGCAGCATCATTGTGGAAGGGAGGATTTTCAAGGCACATAAGAACATTCTCTTTGCTAACAGCGGTTATTTCAGAGCCTTGCTGATCCACTACATCCAGGACAGTGGGCGGCACAGCACTGCTTCCTTGGACATTGTGACTTCCGAGGCCTTCTCCATCATTCTGGACTTCCTTTATTCAGGGAAGCTGGACCTTTGTGGGGAAAATGTGATTGAGGTCATGTCTGCAGCCAGTTATCTGCAGATGACCGATGTGGTCAACTTCTGCAAGACTTACATCAGGTCGTCGCTGGACATCTGTCGGAAAATAGAGAGGGAGGCAGCCTTTTATCAGGCTGACAGCGGAACCTCCAGCTCTGCCAGGGAGGGCACATCCTACAGTGCAAAGAGCCAGTGCTCAGCTTCTGTTTCATCCCTGCAGGAGAAGGAAAGGATTCCAGATTGTCAACGAGACCCTCCCTGTGGGGAATGCAGCAGCTGCCATCCCATCGAGCTTGTAGTAAGGGACCCTATAAGCAGTGACTCACCAGACGACACTAACTCTTCACTGCCCAAAGTAGTGGAACCGAAAGTGGAATTTGATGCAGACGAAGTGGAAGTCGAAGTGGGTGAACGGCTGCCGCAGTACCCAACTCCGTTGACCATAGAGCAGATAGAAGAAGGGCTTCATAGTGGCCAGGCAATGGATCTGGCCTGCAATAATTATCACATGAAGCAGTTCTTGGAAGCCTTGCTGCGCAACAGTGCGGCCCAAAGGAAGGACGATGTAGTCCATCACTTTGTCCGTGGTTATGAGGGCAGGTCAGAAGATGCAGGAGTCCCCATGAGTTCCATGATGGATATTCATAATGACTGGTATGGAGAGGATACAGGTGAGACGAGTTCTTTAGACTATATTGGACTTCTAAAATGAAACTTTTTATTAAACAAAATAACCCAACGCATAACACAGTGCTGTGACAGGTTGTTTTGATTAGTCTTCATATAAAAGGTATTGTGTGTCTTTTGTTTTCAGACTTTTCAATGGCCATGGCAACTATCTACCTTCTATGTGATTTCTATGCCACAATGAATAGCTTTCTCTTTGAAATGTGCACATTCTCACTCTTCAGTATACAGGAGGTACCTCTTTATGTGATTTCTTTTGACCACATTTTGGAATTGCTTCTCACTCCAAACGGTGTATAAATCCATCTGATCAAACCTTTGAAACCTGCACATTAAGAATTAATATCAAAACTAAAACAAACCTATATTGGAGCTAATTTCAAAAAGCATACTGAATGGCATCATCTTTGTTTAGATCCAGAAATTAGAGGTAGGAGACAGCCAAACAAACAGCTTGGGAGGTGATTCCTGAGAAACTCCTGGTTTTTGAGGCAGAGAGATCTGGCCTCCACCTGAGATAGAACTTGAAGCAACGTTTCCTTTGATAGATCTGAAATTTTGAAGAGGCTCATAAGGGTTTATTCTCCAATATTCTCACAGCACAACAACATAATCAATAAACTACGTCCTTAGTACTGGGAGTATTCAGTTTCTGAGAAGATGTATACACCTGATTTGGAAACTAGTTTGTATTTGGAACTGGCATTTAATGCTCACTTTTTTCCTCCCTGAATTGCTGATGGTAATTGTGGTGAATAAGGAATTAAGGTTTACCTGAAATACAATGTTTTGTTTAATGTTTGTTTACCTGAAGTACAATGTTTAAAATGTTTTGATCTTGTGACTGATCTTGGATTTAGAAGACCATTGGGGAAAACACTTTTCTTTAAACATAGTAATGCCAGACAGCCCAGCTGAATCACTGTACTGTAATATTTCAGTACTGTAATATTTCAGAGAAAAATCTTGGTTTTACCTAGCAAAGACAGTAAACAAAGGTTTATTTTCAGTTTCCCTTTCTGGTTCTGAAATCCATAGGAGTCTGCTCGGGATGGACTTAGTTGCCTTTACGTCCTAAGTAAGCCTTTCTCTGCTGCCTTGAAGGCCCAGTTTTCACCAGCTTGGTGGAAGCTGGGATCTCTGCAGCTGCAGGAAGGCTATGCAGTAGCAGTCCCAGATGCAGAAGGAAAAATGTGTGGCAGAAATAGCACCCACAGCCAGTGTTCCCTCTAAGCTGAGTTAGTGTGAGTTAGCTCACAGTTTTTTCGCCTCCGGCTCACAGATTTTTGTCTCAGCTCAGGGAGGATGGCTCCAGAGCAAACTGATTTATGCAGTAGCCAAATCGCTCGCTCACAACTTTAATGCCAGTAGCTCACAAAGTAGAATTTTTGCTCACAAGACTCCACAGCTTAGAGGGAACATTGCGCCACAGCCCTGAAAATAGTTGCAAATTCTTGTTCCAAAGGCTGACTCAGTTGGATTTTTTAAAATCTTTTTTAAATAGTTTTATTGAATTTTGCATGAAACAATGCAGATGGAAATCCAGGGAAATAAAATATTGGATTTGTGGGTATTGCCGAGACCAGGTGAAAGGGAACTTGGCTATGTTTGTAATGGGAAGAGGTTTGAGCGTTATGTATGTTTGGAGCAAATCTCCATGTTGGTATTGACCTGAGATTTGATTGTTACCAGCATTTGGCACAGAGCTATTATAGGACTTCTGCAGATGAACAACTCCTTAGTTTCATATGCTTAGGTCATATGTGAGACTGCTGGATTTTGAGTGGATGTGAAAATCTGCAGAACCAGGGCTTCCACTAGTTGCAGTGTTATGCAGGTTGTAAAAGCGGGATGAAAATACATTTTGGAGGGCTAGCACAGTATATGGGTTAGACTGATGCAGGGGACTGGAGAGAGCTGGGTTACATTGCCCACTTTACTCTGAAGCTCACTGGGAAACTTTGGGAAACTCATGGCTCATTTTCTGTGTAACCTAACTCAGCAGGTGGTTGATTCTGGTATGTAATTTCTGCATCATTTAACGTGTCCTGTAAATGCTTATGCTTTGTTTCAGTTGAGTTTTCAGATTTCTGCCATCCAAATCCTATTGCAATATTTATTGGATGTCCCACCCTGTTGACTGTATTGATTTACACTGTATCAGCCGCTTTGAGTCTCAGTGAGAAAGGTGGACGTAACATAAATAAGGATAAAATCGAGAGGGAGAAAAGAACTATGTATGTTGCTCTGAGCTCCTTGGAGGAATAAAAATATGAGCATCCAATGTGGGAATGCAAAACTTTGAGCAGGGATAGAAGTTGTGAAGAAGCAGGAAGTGGGTGGGCTAAACCCTCTGATTAAAAACAAGCAACACTTTTAAATGGCGTGAAACTGGGCACTGGCCTATGCCAAGTAAGTTTGCTTTGGGCAAACAGGTGCAGAAGCTGTACAAATAGGAAGTACTGCTGCTTTTAAACTTTGTGTGGTTGATAAACTACAAATGGCTCTTGTAATGCAGGCAGGTGTGCTTTGTTAACAGAAATGTGGGTGTGTTCCCCCACCATTTTCTGGTAACCTGGTTTGTCAAACTGGTGTACACTTCTCCTTTTGTTCCTGGAAGTAGACTTTGGGCATCTCGGGGTCTTGCTAGGCAGTGTATTGTAGTGCGTTAGTCAGGTAACTTGTTACACAATAATGGTTAGTTGGTGATGTTGGGTTCAGATGTCTTTCCTGCAGATAAGAGTTTGTGTTGTAACCGAACTGCATTTCCCCAGCTTTTAGCTGTACTCTAGTTCCTTCCAGAGAGAATCCCATTTTTCTCTATGCGTTGCAGTAAGTGATTTGTGCCCGCTGTTCAGAATGCAGTTGATGCCTTTGCCCAGTTTTGTCATGACAGACATGACTCTTCCCTCCTCCACCCCTCATGCTGTTCCGCACCCTATGAAAAGAGTTTTTATTTTAAAAAAGAATGATTTTAAAATTGTGACCTCACTTAGTCAACAGTAGTTTGAATTGTCTGAAACGATATTGTTTTCTTTTCAAAGGGGATGTTCTAGTTGTGCCAATCAAGCTCCACAAATGCCCGTTCTGCCCATACACAGCCAAACAGAAAGGAATTCTGAAGCGACACATCCGCTCCCATACAGGCGAGAGGCCATATCCTTGTGAGATCTGTGGCAAACGCTTCACCCGGCAGGAACACCTTCGGAGCCATGCTTTGAGTGTAAGTGTGGAATGTGGCTGAGGTCTTACCAGTGGCAGTTGGAAAATGGGGGCTGTGTTGTGTGTGTGTGGAGTATGTGTCATTCAAAGAGAAGCAAGATGCATCGGGCATGTCTTCTGCCAGAGGAAAATGCCTGTACTAGTGAAATGGAGCTGCAAAATCCAACCAAATGATAAAATAACAAAATAGCCACAAAAGCATTAAGCATTAATAAGAAAACAGCAAACTTAAACCCATAAAACAGTAGATCAGTAGAGATCTAGAATGGCCGAGACCAGTGAAAATACAGGAATCTTAGAATCATAGAGTTGGAAGGGACCTCCAGGGTCATCTAATCCAACCCCCTGCACAATGCAGGAAATCCACAGATAACCTCCCCCACCCCGTGACCACTGTTCCACACCCAAAAGATGCCAAAAATCCTCCAGGATCTCCAGCCAAACTGGCCTGGAGAAAAATTGCTTCCTGACCCCAAAGTGGCGATCAGCATTTCCCTTGGCATGTAAGAAAGGGCCACAAGAACTAAGCACTGATGCAACCCTTCCTGCCCTCCCTCTCATGATCTGCCTAAGTTCACAGAATTGGCATTGCTGACAGATGGCCATCTAGCCTCTGTTTGAAGACCTCCAAAGAAGGAGAGCCCACCACCTCTCAAGGAAGCCTGTTCCACTGAGGAACGCTCAGTCAAGAAGTTCCTCCTAATGTTTAGCCGAAAACTCTTCTGATTTAATTTCAGCCCGTTGGTTCTGGTCTGACCAGAAAAAGGCAGGTTACCAATTGCCACCCAGGTCAAAAACACATTGAAATAACAGCATCTTAACATGACCTATAAAGGCAAATAGGGAGATGGGCAAATTCCAGATGTTTACTGGATTCGTTTCCATCAGTAGTTAGGTCTGTAAAGAAATAAAAGAATGATTTGTTGATTTTTAAAGTAGGCTTGAAAATAGCCACTTGCTTTTCACAGGGAGTAGTACATTCCTGGTAAACCAGGCAGAGGACGTTGTTTGTAAGGTTCCAGTTCCTAATCCAGCCCCAGTTCCTAATCCAACACTTTAAGCAGTACGCCACACTGGCTCTCTGACACACTGGCACATAAATATGTTTAGGATTGAGCTAGTGCTGGGACAACTCACCACCACCCCTCAACATTTATTTATTTATTAGATTTTTACCCCGCCCTCCCAGCATGGCCGGTACACAATCTGGGACATGCAATCCTGCTTGTTTTTTTAATCTTCCAGGTACATCGATCAAACAAACCAATAATCTGCAAGGGCTGCAGGAGAACATTTACGAGCAGCCTGTCCCAAGGATTGCGACGTTTTGGCCTGTGTGACAGTTGCACTTGTGTCACAACCACGCATGAGGATTCAATGCCCATCAACCTCAGTCTGATGGAACCTTCTTCAGAAGGTCCGGAAAAAAGTGACCCAGACAACGACTGGCCCATCTATGTCGAATCGGGGGATGAAAACGATCCGCCTGACGACGACGACGCTGATCCAGACCCTGATGAAAAGCAGAGCCTACACCGAGAGGCGCTTATGTAGCACCAAAAGTGGGGAGCAGGGGAGATCTAAATTGTTTTTTCCTGTTACCCATTTGTCCTCTTACAGCTGGAAACTGCATATTTATCCAGATTTGTGAAGGTTTTTTGTTTTGTTTTTGTGATATTAATAAATTCCATTTTGCTAGAACAGGTAGGAATGGTGAATTCGGAATTCGGAAATGTCTTTCTGACTTGTTAGTGCTGTACGCTACACATTAGAAAAGGATTTGGGGTCATGAGCGAGCAGAAGCCATGTTCCTTGCAATTTTGGGGTATGGAGCAAGCCAATGTACTTTTGCAAACGATAATCTTCTTTGTATGTTTGATTCTCTCTTTCCCAATTGTCCTTCTACCTGGCCTCAGAAGGGATGCTGTCCTAAAAAGAAATTTGAGATGTCAACCTTAATTTCTGTGATAATTTTCTACCACTGTTGCTCTGTTCTTCCTGCTGTGTTATCCCCAGTCCTTAATTTTGTCTTTGGTAATGTAGAATAGGATTGCACCAAAGACAATGGGGATAAAATCTGGTTACCGATACAAGCGTATCCAGTAAGCACAGATTTCCAAAGCAAGTACACAATTGGCTCTGAATTTTCAAGCATTTTTTCTCTGCACCTTTATTTAAAGTAGGGTGTTGCACTTCTGGTCACTCTTGAGCTTCGGCAGGGATTCTGTCCTAGTCAGGCAGGTAAGGAGCTTCCTTGGAAATCTGTAAATTGGCCGGGGAACTGACGACCACAGTTTCATGGAGCTGGCATCGCAAGGGGGCTTTTCAGACTGGGCCATGTGAGCACTATTTGACTCTTCATTTGGGGGAAGGACCCTTTGCTGATGCTTTGCATGCAGCAGGTCCTGGGTTCATTTCCTGCCATCTCCACTTAAAGAATCTCAGGTAGCCAGTGTTGGGGAAAGACCTGATGTGTTGGAGGGATGCTGCTAAGCAGAGTAGACAATCCTCTAGACTAGAGGGACCAATGATCTGGCTGTGCATAAGGCAGCTGTATATCTTTCCATCTTTTAGAATAAGTGCCCAAACCTTCCACACAGTCTTCTTACGGTAGATTAACAATGCAGCGTGGTTACTCACCTTGTTCTGATTCACAACCCATTAAACCTCTATTTCGGCATTACTGAGAATGTTGTGTGGGTCCCTTGCCCACGTTTCCCTGCACATACTCTGCTTTTCTTCAACACATCTGCCAAATCACACCTGCTTGTGTGTCTGCAGCACTGGAACAGCTGCTGTGGCAATGGCAGGAAATCCCTCATGATAAAGGATAAAGTTTATAAGAGGGATAAATGCAAAAAGAGAGGATCTTGTGAAACAAAATAGAACAGAAAGAGAGAGGCTGGTGGGTACTTGTTGGCATTCTTAACACCTCAGTTCATCCCCACCTGTCTATTTTTGTTAAAGATTGCTTTTTAACTCTGACAGCTTGTAGCAATACTAAGATTCTGGACACTGTTGCTGGCTGGTCATGCTTACCAGGTACAAATGGGCCTGTTTCCTTCCAAAGCGTCTATCAGCCATGGTCATGCTAGCCAGAGGCCTTCTGGTCCCTTTCCAGCATGGCTCCTTTGCTGTGGTTTGTGAGTTGGATCTTGATGGTCCATTCGTCTTGTAGAGATGCTTTCTTCCATCCATCAGGAAGCGCCTTTCCCTGATGCAGTAAGCCCATTAGAACCTCCAGCATCAAAAGTAGGCTTCTTCTGCTGAAGAAAGGCGCCTCCCCTAGCTGAACAGATCCTTGGGAGCTGGGACCCAATCCTTTGCTGCTGTGCTCTGGCTCACTGTTCTCCTGCTATGTGTTTCAGCTGCTTGTACAGATGGTAGAATGTGTTGGTTCCTAAGATGGGTTTCTGTATTTGTACTGTCTTTTGAATGTTTGTTACAATTCAAGCGTGGACTCTCCTTCCTTCCAGCTAAATTAGGGAGAACATGAATTGGCTTGTTAAAGCAAGTGGAATTAACTTGGTTGACTTCTCTAGCGCTGTTGACAACAGTTGTTGGTAACAAGCTGAAGGTAATGAAAGTTACTTAAACACTAGATTCTGCAAAAGGTTTAAAAACCATACAGCCATTTGTAGGCACTGTGGTCCCAGGAAGCGATTCCGTGCAATCCTGACTAAATGAAGTAGCGCTGAAATCGCTTTAAGAAGGGGATCGTGTTCCTCCTACAAAAGAAATGTACTCACAAGCCATCTGTTTGTCTTGCTGGCTGCGTTCTGTGTCACTTGTGAAGCATGACAGGTCGTGTTATATCCTGCTTTACCCATCTCCTTCTATGTGAAATGTAAATTCTGTTGTGATTTCACAAACTGTGAGTGGAAAAGGGATTGTGATAACCCAAATGTAGCATTGTGACATCAATGCAAGTTTATGTGGGATGAAAAAGAGGGCACGGGAAGAAGCAATAATTTTGTGTAAACAAAAAGAAAATTTAGCAGGAAATTTACAGTCTGCTCACCTCACATTTCCCTGGAAAGAATCAAGGCCCCTGAATCCAAAGTCAAGAGAAATCACTACTATTTTCATTGGTTTTGTTTACTAACAGGTGACAGTTTCCAGTAATCGCATCATTCATAAACTGGTGCTGAATAAAAAAAGTGAATTGTCCCACCCTGGAAGCAGTCAACAACTGCTTTCCAAAAGACTCCATCTGCAACAAATGGGCTGGCTTTGCAAACCAGTTTAGACTTGCTTTGGGCTCTGGCTTGAAAACAGATTCCTCCCACGTGTGGCTACTGGGAGTGTGTTGCCCATGGAAAGCCAGCTGGGAGCACAACCAGTGAAGCTAACCAATTAGCAAGGAGTGCTGGGATGCTTGTCCTTTGTTGCCATTTTGACAGCTTGTTACTTGGAGAAGGCTCTTCGGAGGCCACTCAACTCTGCTGGGGACAGACTGGTGGACTTGTGTGCCAAAACGACTCCTTCTAGTGGCTTAACTTTATTTTACACAATGTAAGGCAGTCTGCTGAGGCATGTTAACAAGAAGAAGGTTCAAGACTCTTCTGGATGTTAAGATCAGTGAGAGATATGTTTTACTTTGGCCTATTCCCTGTGGTCTTTAGAAGTTTTCTTGTGTACCTTGTGAGTAGAGAGTGAATCTCTTAACGTTTCTATGTCGGGTGGGGTGGGAAAGAAATTCTGGTTTCATTCCTGTTCAGCTAGAACTCAGATTTTTGACTGTTCTGTTTCAAGTTGACACTTTTCAAGTGGCTCCTGTCTACCTTGTGCTTCACTGGAAAGGATGCACTTTATTGGCTCGGCTGAAGTTCTTATAAATCCACTGTCTTTCTTCCTCGGTTTGAGGACGTTTCCCTCCATTATAAATGTCTCAAGTATGGTGCAGTCCTAAAGATGTTTAATGTGGTGCTCAAATGGAAACAGGTTTCTAATGTGCTCTTCCTCCTTCCCCCTCCCCCCTTTTTGGAAAGGCCAAAATCTCTACATAAAAATCTTGATGTTTCTTAGGGAGAACCTCAGCTGTTTTTCCCAATGTAACTCCTGTTTCTCTATGTGTAGCAGATGTATTAAATGGCACATTGTACTGCTTGATGGAGCATTTGCTTTCTTGCAGTCTAATTCCTCAGTCATAGAAACACTTTTTTAAAAAATTGGATCCCATTCATGGCCATTCATGGCTTTTACATGGGATTGCAGTTTTAGCCTTTTAGAAATTCCTAATTATTTGGTTCATAATGAATGACAGTTTTGAAGCTGAAATCCCTAAAGCTAATTTAACAAATGAAATGGAATAATTGGTATTCATCTAGTAATATAAACCTGTTATTAGAAATTTAGGAACACAATCCTTTAATTCCCAGTTTTAATCCACCATTGCAAACAAAACAACAGGCCGGATATCGTGGGCCGGTCACACAGGCCGGATATTGTGGGGATATTGCCCCGGCGCAGTTTGATGCGCGATTACACGATCAGACATGCCGGCGGCACACCACGGGTCCTTCCCTTGGCACTGGCAGGTAAACGAGGGACCAGAGGGGAATGCCGCACGCCAGCGCGATCACACCACGGGCGTCTGGAGGCAGCCCGTGGCAAACGTTTACTAGTACCTTGGAGATACTAGTTTTTTAAGGCGCATTGTCGGTGGTAAGTCACGGGTGCGCTCTACTTCCCAGATGTTGGGGTGTGATCACACCCAGATAATCCGCCCACCATCCGTTCCTCTCCCGCGGCAACTTTGCCGTGTGACCGGGGCCTAAAAACAACAACCCAAACTAATGTGAATTAATAGTTGAAAAGACTGATTCAATTTCAAGTCTGCTCTTAAGTAGTTTTCATGGGTTACATTGTAAGTAAACTCTTCCTGTCCTTGGGGCCAACAAATTATGCATGCTATTGTGGGGACCGTCCTATGAAATCAATGGAGTAATAGCTGAATAGACAGTTTTTGAATTTCCGCTGCAAGACTTCAGCTAATGCCACATTTTGTCTTTGCAGCAAGTGGATAATAAGATGATGCCAACTCCAAACCAGAAATATTTATGTAGCACCATATGGGTACCTGGCAATGTACCGTGTTTGATATGCACAAAGACATCTCTGCCCCCAAGGAGTTTTCAGTCTTAAAGCAGACAATGTGGAAGCAAAGAGAGAGGATGGGGGTGGAATGATTAAGACAGATTTGTGGAGGACTGGTCTCTCAGTGGCTACTAGCATGATGACTAAAGGATGCCTCCACATTTAAAGGCAGTAAACCTCTGAATACCAGTGCCAGCAGGTAGCATCATGGGAAGACCTTGGCCTCTATGGCCTAGTGTTGGCCCTCCAGAGTAACTGGTTGGCCACAGTGTGAGACAGGATGCTGGACTAGATGACCACTGGTCTGATCCAGTTTGTGACATACTCATATGAAGTTGATTGGGAGTAATTCAAAAGCTTATTGACTTCTTTAATAGATCCTATTTCTGGTCCTAAAGTGGCTCAGTAAGGGTGTAGTCCCAATGTTCCTTGCACATGTAGTTGTTTGTGCATGCACACTGAACGTGGGACTTTCCCATTAACTTCTGGGTCAGGGACAGCTCTGCAATCATCTGACATGGTCAGAGAGGCAGCTTGTGTCCCCCAAGAGTTCTCCACTCTGGAACAGCTGTGGAGCTTTGATTTACTCCATATACAACCAATAAGAGAAGGTGTACGCATCCAACAAAAGGCTCTTGGAGATATGGGAGAAAATTACCTTTCATTGTTCTGCCTTCTGAACATCATAATATTTAAATATAAAGCATTGGTATCCTGCAGATCTCTGAATGAAGGGCTATTTCACCTTGAAATAAAAATAAATGCACTGTTAGGGGACTACAAGGGGAGAAGGAGCTGCAAGATATCTGGAGTCTTGGGGACTCAGCATTTTCTCTGGCTCACAAAAGTGAAAATGGAATTAAAGTTCCATCACCAGCTGCCTAATTTCCAATGCCTCCCTTTTCCTAAGGTTTGGATCATTGTGTGTTTGCATCCAGGTGGAAGAGTCAAAAATCAACCAAAGCTGAGAATCTGCAAAAATAGCCACCCCAGCAACCATTATAGCCTCTCTCTCTTTTTCCCCTAGGAGTGGAGCAAGTGCTTTTTTGTCATTTTTGTTCCTACAGTGGTGCATTTTTTTGAATCTTGGATGTTGAAACTGTCTATTTACTATACATGTCTATATAGTTGTAGTCCAGTACTTTTATAGCTGAAAATGTGAAAATAAATATTAAGATAACACAACAATTATGGAATGGCGTGTGTATGTGCTGAAGGAGACAGCTTCCTGCACATAAGGGCTGACGTACTAATATGACAATTTCCCCACCTCCATGATATGTGGCTTGATTATCAGGCAATTTGCCTGGATCCAGTAAGGGAGAGCTGACTCTGGAAGCCACCTTGAAGATGTGTAGGTTCTAAGATTCTGCACCTGAATTCATATCTTGCTGTGCGCATCCAGCCCCATTAAAGGGGCTGGATGCAACTTCTGATGCTGCTAGAGACCAGAATTTTCCCAGGGAAGAAGGCAGCAGTCACAGTGAGCTTGCCTTTGCCCAGAGCTGGATCAAAGCCATTGACTTTAAATGGGAACTTTCCAAGGGTCTTGCATAGACTGACTGGGGAACATGGAGTTGCTGAGCACTCAAACAGAATTCTATGGCTGCAGTATTCTGGGTGCAGGGAATCTCTTCCAAGAAATGTGCTGTTGCCCATTCCAAAAGACCCCCATTGGCTTATGAGCGTAAAGGAATGGGGAGGCAGGGCATTTTTGTTCTTTTACTAATTTGCACGCCTTTCCAGGGAATTTTCATTCCCTGCTGTTTGAGGTCAGCGAACACAGGTCTCCATTTATGCTGGGCCAGCTTGAACGTTAGAGAGGGCAAATTCAGCAGCTTCCCTGGGGGGCGCCACTCCATGGAGTTCCTGCCCTTGGGTAATACCCCCCCCCCTACCTGACAGGAATAACTCCCTCCGTTCTGCACGTTGGGGCTCAGGGGCAAAGTATCTGCCTTGGCATGCAGAAGGTCCCAGGTTCAATCCCTGGCATTACCAATTAAAAGGACTGGGCAGTAGGGGATGTGAAAGATGTCTGCCTGAGACCCCAGAGAGCCACTGCCACTCTGAGTAGACAATACTGACCTTTGTGGAACAATAGTCTCAGTATAAAGCAGCTTCATATGTGTGTTCATGTTCTACAAGCAGGCAGGGGTCATTTTGTAGAAAGAGAGCTAGGGGAACTCATTAGCATAACTCATTAGCATATGCCACACCCCCTGACATCACCGGAAGTGTGTCATAAGGCCACACACCCTGGCATCACCGGAAGTGTGTCATGAGGCCACACACCCCGCCTCCAACGGTCCCGGCTGCCGGTGCCGGCCTTGCAGCTCCACTGCCGAGCCCCATGAGGAGCCCGGCGGTGGACCTGCAAGGCCGGTGTGAGTGCAAGGAAGCCCCACAAATGCCCTCCCTGGCCTCAGGCAGGCAGGGGTGGGGAGAGGCAGGGAGGAAGCAACTTACCCGCCCTCTTCTCCTGCCTCCTCCTGGCTGAATGAGGGCCGGAAGCGGGGCGGCCGGAAGCGGGGGGCGGGGCTTTGTCATGTGCCCCACCCCCCGTACCTCACCCAGGGGAACTGCGATCCCCCGCGATCCCCCCCGAAATGACCTCTGCAAGCAGGGTATTATTGGGAAAATACAAGATAATTTAAAATATATATTTTACTTTATTTACACTCTTTTCTCCCCAATGGGGTCTCCAAGTGTCTTACAACACTCTCCATTTTATCCTCACAACAACAATCCTGTGAGGTAGGTTAGGCTGAGTGTGTGGCTAGTCCAATTAGGTCTCTCCCCTCTCTGTTGCTCTTAGGCCTCATTTAAAAGAGATTTCAGCCCAAAGCCCGACTTCTGGGAATTTGCACTCCTGCAAACTGGACAATGTCTCTTTCAAATCCCCCCAGAAGCAGCCAGTGGGAGGGAGATTACATTGGGCAGAGGCTTTGGCAGGCCCAAGCTAGAAATTTTTTTATTGAGGGAGATGCATACAGTGGAGGGCAGCCACTGCATGTCAAACCTAGTTGGGGGGGGGGGGCAGTGCCAAGACAGTCTGCAGTACAGTATTCCTGCCACGGGCTGTCTTTGTGCCCTGGCGGTTGGCCCTCCAGCGCAACTTGCTGGCCGCTCTGTGAAACAGGATGCTGGCCTAGATGAACCACTGGTGGGATCCAGCAGGGCCCTTCTGCGGCTCTTAACACACTTGGGTGCCCCGCCTGTCGACGCTTTCAAACCCGGGAACTCGCGACAAGGCAGAAGCACACCCTCCGCTCGGGCCTTTGCGCTGGCGCAGCGTCTCGTGGGAATTGGGCTGCCGCCCGTCCAACGGGCGACAGCCCGCTTTCCACTAAGCGAGTCGCTGCGCGAATGGCCATTCCTGGGACCCGAGCCAGACGCTGCACGGTGGAGGCGAGGGAGCCAAGCGCCCGTGCGGCGCGGCCTTGGCGCCCCCTGGCCGGCCAGTGGGCGTGCGCAGAGCTGCGGGCGAGGCCCCTCTGGCCGCGCACAGTGTGTGTG